>NC_057814.1:478802061-479101969 GCF_018294505.1 Triticum aestivum | reverse complement strand
ATGCTTTCTGTAAAGCTCAGTGCTCTTCAGGAGAATCAGATACTTACTAAATTCTTCCACAGATCAGGAAGCTTGTGACAGCACCAAATAGGAAGATCCATGGGGATGTTCCGCGACAAAGAATAATATAAATGGTCCTCTATCACATGAAAAAAGAACAAAATCTGCTTGACCTTTGAATGTGTTTATGCGTGGTTAGGGAAGTAGCTGCATGAATCAATAGAAGAAGATAGTGCAAATGTCTTCTCCATAAATTATGTAACTTGTGAGCCATTCCAGCTAGCTCCATAAATTCAAGCTTATATTGAACAAACATCACTAGCAAAGTGGCAGTGGTGGCATATGTTTTTGGAGAACCTCTCTTGTAGTTTGGGTGTTGTCAATGGTGGTGGTTAATGTTGATGTTTGTTGTTGCATGCCGTTGATTGCTTTGGCTTTAAAAAAATTAGACGCGCATCCTTGATGTCTCGACTTGCCCTTAACATCGTGTTGTTGCAGAGGTCAGATATAATTGATATTAGCTTGATATTAATACATTGCCCTTTATCGGGTAAACAATTAAAAAGTTGCATTTACCTTTCTCACCATATTTTCCAATGCACTAGGCATAGACCAAAGTGCTTAATTCCCCCTACAACAAGCCCGTACCAAGCAAAATATGCTTTCATCAATACAAATTTCATTGTTCAGGTGGTGTTGTTGGGATTGGCGTAAATCTGGTACCCATGCTAATGTGATGCGGTGTCGCCTGCTAGCATGCTTTTCAGCGGTCGGTCAGTTGGTTTTAGTATGAATGGTGAAACAGGCATGTTCTTCAATATAGAAAATCAATAATTTTCATTATGAAATTATGCCTATGGTTTGTAATCGTGCAAAATCGTTTCTGGTTGCTGTAGTAAATATGTTTTAATCACTTTCTCAAGCACAAGTGCTGTATAGTGTACCCAGTTTGTTTTAGTCCATAGCAAGCTGCAATCAACACATTAGCGCCAATCAGAACTTCTGGACATATAAATTACAATAGCTCAAAATACCAAATTTACTAGAATCGTCCGTAAACCAGTTTGAATCAGTTTACATAGGATTTAACCACTGAATCAAGATGTAGGTTGGTCTCTAATGCAAAATGTGTCATCTCATATGCGGAACTCTTTCAGTAATCAAACTTGTTTAACTAGCAACAGTGATGTAAATACCTTTGCACGAGATAGCACAAGCACAAGGGTCATTCTCTTTCCATGGTCCAACCGTTCAGCTCAAAAAGAGAGGGGAGATGGGAAAGGTAGAGCTAGAGGAATACCTCTCGAAAGCATTGTCCTGATCTGGAAGCATATCCAGCAGCATATCCAGATTTTCTTGCTCGTTTCTGCCCTATATATATTTGCCATGTAAAATGCAGTGAATGGCAAGAAGCATATGGTGCACGAAAGAGTAACATGAAGAGCAATGTGCGACTAAAAACAGACCAATGGTCTTTCTCCAACCAACAAACAGATCAATGGTGGTTATGGAGTGTTCAGGGTGAGAATCACAGTGCAGTTCTCCTCTGGCATGGATGCCAATGTAGCAGGTCCTGGAAAATGGCCTATGCTATCACCTTCCCTGCCAAAGGAGAATTGCCCTGCCATTCAGTATAAACCCTGCTTTGATCTTGCTCTTTGTCATGGGACACTGCTATTTGCAAGCCCAAAGGTGGAATGGTTCGTACACTTAAGGTATTATCTATGTGAATCCTCTTAAATCTTCTCTCCAAATGATTATTTAGAAAGTGTTTAGCGGTTTGTATCTATAAATGGTGGTGGTATGTGTGTGCTTTGTGTCTTCTTTCTGATCGGGGAAACAAAGACTAGCGGGCAGGCATTTCTTGCATGGGACAGTTTATACTAAAGATATGATATAGGTTTAAACTAGTCAAAATGAGTGCTCTAAAGTGAGTCAAAAAAATGTGGGAAGGAAAGCTAAAGTTATGCCTCAAGCTGAAAATAACATAACTGGTGAATCTCAACATCCATCAAGTATCTTTACTACACGAATAGAAGTATGAATGTCTAGAAACAAAAAAAAACAATTAATCCATATGTAAGCTGCATAACAACTGAACATGCACTACAGTTTTACGAAACTGGCCAACTATATTTGATTTAGAAAAAAAAAGGAGTGCAGATTTCCAGAAATTTTCATGACATGCAAATGAATGTGCAGAAGGGTAATAAAACAAGATCAACTGAGCAGCCAAACTCTAAAGAGTAGTCCAAGCACCAGTTGCTCAGTGTGCCATTAATTGCGTAAGCACAGCTGAGCACCCTTCCACTTCTTCATTAGTTTCTTCGGATAGTTCCACAGTAACTCTGCGTGTCAACAGTCAAGGAAGGAAAGGCGAACAATTCCACGAAAGGCAAACACTGGGTCGCCCTGGACAGGAACTTCCTCCAAGCTGAAATTAGTGAACGCATATTTGAGTTTGGCACCAAAAGCCAGTTTTGGCAGCGATATTGATGTATATATCTCAATTCTCAGACAGATGTGTGCTAAGATATTCAGACTAAATGTTCTGAAAGTAATATTCTCATCATTGACAAAAGGTCCATCTCCCGACTCCGCCGATACAGAGAAAACATAATGTGCCATTGAGATTATGAACCTGTCAGCCCATTTGACTAACACCTGAAACGTGGTATCGCTATGCATCTGAAACGCACGTTCCACGAAATCAGCAAAAGAAAATCCCAGTTTTCCAGCGCAGCAGTGTGTACGAGACTCATATATGCGTGATCCATAGGTTGGAGCGATTAGAGGAGCTGTAGTACCCGAAAAAATCGGAGCCACAAAGCACTAGCAAGCAACCACACAACGCGAGTTGGAGGAGAATCTACCACCTGTTGCTCGCCCACCCACCACGGGCACGGGGGAAATCAGGGACCATGGCGGCGGATCTTCTGTTTCCCGGTGACGGAGGAGGAGCTTCCCCGTGCTGCTCGCGTCCGGCTCGAGTGGGCGAAGCGGTTAGGCGCCGCCGCCGCCGCCCTGTCGTTGCTCAGGCGTTCAGAGGGCCGCTGGCTTGAAAGGCGCTCGCTGCAGTCCTAGGTGGAGCCGGTGGTTTTCGCCACCTGTTGTCTGTTGATGCTAAAAGTCTTCCAACTTTGACCATCAGTCTGTTATAAAGATGGAGAGTTTTCAAAAGTTCGAAAAAGAAAAACAGACGGAGACTTTTCAAACTTTGATCATGCACTCATTAAAGAAACCAAGGGGATATTGGACAATGTAAAATGTACTATTAGAGCATCTCCAACCGAACAAGTTTCACATAGTCCGGACAAAGCCCGAACATAAAAACCTCTCCAACGGACCCCCACTTCTGCCCATGCGTTCGCGTTGGCTGGCATCTTCAAACCCGATCCTTACATGGGGCGGATTTGATGCCCGCGCAAATGTGTCGGCTATGTCACACTAGCAATTCAGATCCACAAAACGGTCTGCATGGAAGCTCACCAGTCCACGTGTCCGCAATTATGCTACAACGGTTGACGCGCCGCCCAAGGAGCCTAGCCTCGGCTATTAAACCCGGATAGGGAAGGCCAAATCCTAGCGGCCCACATTTCCCTCTTTTCCACTCTCGTTCGCATTGCCATTGTGTCCCTGTTAGCGCCCGAGCTTGCCTCAGTCATCCGCCATGGTGCACAAGAAAATCACGTATACAAGATGCTCTCGCGGGAGCCTCCCGGAGATCACTGCGAGGAGCACAGCTACCATGCACAGCGCGTGGCCCGCATTGCGGGCGACGAAGACCCGAGCTCGGAAGAGGTGGGCATGGAGTTTGTGTTGGAAATATGCTCTAGAGGCAAATAATATTTTAGTATTATTTATTTCTAATGTTTGTATTCTATGCTATAACTGTTATGGCTCTTGAATATGCGATTAAGAGGAAAACTCATTAGCACGTGTACAAAAATAAATGGTAAAACAAGATTCCTAGTCTTGCCTCTAGGACTAGCTCATGTGTTCATTGATGATTATGTTTTCCTGGTCATGGGCATGACTGTAATGCCAATGACATTTGATATCACAATGTTGGCAGAACACTCGTGTTAAATTGATCCAAGTTGTATGTTATACTTAGAGATGAATCGGTCAAAGGTCTATAGTCCATACAACAAAAATTTAAGTTATGTATTGAAAGTGCGTTAAGTCGACTAGAGGGGGTGAATAGGCGATTTTTATGAAATCTTCACTGAGGAATTTCAGGGTGAGGAAATTCCTAAGTGAAGAACTACTTGCAGCGGAATAAGTACTCAGATGCATACATGACATAACATAAACATAGACATCATGATGAAATGAAAACAGATACAGAGTACGGAAAGTGTAAGCACAGGATAAAACCGGATGAAGACAAACAAACTGAAGAAATTGAACTGAGGAAATCGAGAAAGTATTCAGTCAAAGTCTTCAAACAGATATGAACAAGCACACAACACAGTAATGAGGAAATGAAAGAGTTGAGGAAATAGAACCAGTAGGCTTGGTGAAGACAATGATTTGATAGACCAGTTCCAACTGCTGTGACAGTTGTACGTCAGGTTGGAGCGGCTAGGTATTTAAACCTGAGGACACACAGTCCTCACTGTATTCTCCTTGAGCTAAGGTCACACAGACCACGCCCAATCACTCGTGGTAAGTCTTCAGGTGACTTCCAAACCTTCACAAACTCGGCTACTCGGTGATTCACAATTTCCTCTTGGATGCTCTAGACCATGACGGCTAACCGTCTGGAAGATGCACAGTCTTCAAAGGTAACAAGCGTCGGATCCACGCAGGATCAATCTCTTTAGTGATGCTCAATCACTTTGGGTTTTTAGGTGTTTGGGTTTGGGTTTTCCTCACTTGATGATTTTCGCTCAAAGTCCTCGGAGGATGGGATGCTCTCAAATGACAAGTGTCAGTTTCTCTCGGAGCAGCCAACCAGCTAGTGGTTGTAGGGGGCGGCTATTAATAGCCTAGGGAGCAGCCCGACATGATAAGACATAAATGCCCTTCAATGATATGACCGTTAGGTGGGTAGATATTTTGGGACAGCTGGCGCGTAGCACAACAACGGTCGGAAATTTGGCTATCAAATTCCTCAAGGCTATCATGTTCCTCACTTGTAGGCAATCCGCACTAGCGAATTCCTAACTCCTCAGTCAAAACAAATTCCTCAGAGACTAGAAGAACTTCGTCTCTGTCACTGAAGAAATTGACTGAACTATACGAGATTTCTAATGGCTTCACTCGAAGGGATTGGTAGGTGTAGGATTTTGAGTTGATCATCACATGGAAATTTTTCCTTAGTATTTCCTCGACCCCCTTTAACAGTACGGTGTTTCTTATGACTCAAGAGAGAGAAAATGAAACTACGAAAAAAAAGTCTTCACGCTTCATGTTCCTCGAATGAATACCAAGTCTTCAGGGTCACACCAATTTCTTCACTTTCAAAGTCTTCAGAATCCAAAGTCTTCAATTGAAGAACTTCATTTTTAGGGGTCGACTTTCTCTGTAAATATCAAACTCCTCATATACTTATAGACCTGTGTACACTCACAAACACATCAGTCCCTTAACCTATAAGTCTTCAATACACCAAAATCACTAAGGGGCACTAGATGCACTTACAATCTCCCCCTTTTTGGTGATTGATGACAATATAGGTTAAGTTTTCAACGTGGATAAACATATGAAGTGTACATACTGATATTGAGGAATTTGATTGCAAGATATAGAAGAACTCCCCCTGAAGATGTGCATAGTGAGGAATTTGCTTTTGAAGCATTGCACACTTGAAGAGTAGAATCATGGAGATCTTCCCCTATATCTTGTAATTCATACACACATTTAACATATAATATGAAGAATTTGAAATGCATGATGAAATATGGTGACTGAAGTAATTCAGCATGCGTGCATTAACATATATGAGGAATAAGCATGCAGAAGAACACAACAAAAGTATCAGACCACCATAGGGTTTAAGTTTACAACTCGATCCAGCAAAGTCTTCAAAAGAACGAGAGTTGTAACTTAAAAAACGCCCATATAGGTAGACCCGCTTGAAGGCTAACTCAAATTTCTCCCCCTTTGTCATCGAATGACCAAAAGGATTGAAAAATGAGGACTGACGCCCCTAAAGAATATCATGTTGAGGAAGGAGCGCCAGCATTGTTGGGGTCGTTTGTTGTAGTAGGGCCTGCCGCAGTTTCGTCCAAGTCTTCATGCTCATCCGTGCGATGAAGAATATGATGAAGGAAATATGCCCTAGAGGCAATAATAAAGTTATTATTTATTTCCTTATTTCATAATAAATGTTTATTATTCATGCTAGAATTGTATTAACCGGAACTTAGTGCATGTGTGAATACATAGACAAACAAAGTGTCACTAGTATGCCTCTACTTGACTAGCTCGTTGAATCAAAGATGGTTGAGTTTCCTAGCCATAGACATGAGTTGTCATTTGATTAACGGGATCACATCGTTAGAGAATGATGTGATTGACTTGACCCATTCCGTTAGCTTAGCACTTGATCGTTTAGTATGTTGCTATTGCTTTCTTCATGACTTATACATGTTCCTATAACTATGAGATTATGCAACTCCCGAATACCGGAGGAACACTTTGTGTGCTACCAAACGTCACAACGTAACTGGGTGATTATAAAGGTGCTCTACAGGTGTCTCCGATGGTACTTGTTGAGTTGGCATAGATCGAGATTAGGATTTGTCACTCCGATTGTCGGAGAGGTATCTCTGGGCCCTCTCGGTAATGCACATCACTATAAGCCTTGCAAGCAATGTAACTAATGAGTTAGTTGCAGGATGATGCATTACGGAATGAGTAAAGAGACTTGCCGGCAATGAGATTGAGCTAGGTATTGAGATACCGACGATCGAATATCGGGCAAGTAACATACCGATGACAAAGGGAACAACGTATGTTGTTATGCGGTTTGACCGATAAAGATCTTCGTAGAATATGTAGGAGCCAATATGAGCATACAGGTTCCGCTATTGGTTATTGACCGGAGACGTGTCTCGGTCATGTCTACATAGTTCTCGAACCCGTAGGGTCCGCACGCTTAAAGTTCTGTGACGATCGGTATTATGAGTTTATGTGTTTTGATGTACCGAAGGTAGTTCGGAGTCCCGGATGTGATCACGGACATGACGAGGAGTCTCGAAATGGTCGAGACATAAAGATTGATATATTGGACGGCTATATTCGGACACCGGAAGTGTTCCGGGCGATCTCGGAGAAAATCGGAGTGCCGGAGGGTTACCGGAACCCCCCCAGGGACTAATGGGCCTTGTTGGGCCCTAGTGGAGAGAGCGAGGGCCCGGCCAGGGCAGGCCGCGCGCCCCTCCCCTTGAGTCCGAATAGGACAAGGAAGGGGGGCGGCGGCGCCCCCCTTGCCTTTCCCCTCTCCCACTCCTTCCTTCCCCCTCCTAGTGGGACTAGGAAAGGGGAGTCCTACTCCCACTAGGAGGAGGACTCCTCCTCCTGGCGCGCCTTGCAAGGGCCGGCCGGCCTCCCCCTTGCTCCTTTATATACGGGGGCAGGGGCACCCTAGAACACACAAGTTGATTGTTCCAAGCCGTGTGCAGTGCCCCCCTCCACCATAATCCACCTCGGTCATATCGTAGCAGTGCTTAGGCGAAGCCCTGCGTCGGTAGCAACATCATCACCGTCATCACGCCGTCTTGCTGACGGAACTCTCCCGTGAAGCTATGATGTATCGGAGTTCGTGGGACGTCATCGAGCTGAACGTGTGCTGAACTCGGAGGTGCCGTACGTTCGGTACTTGGATCGGTCGGATCGTGAAGACGTACGACTACATCAACCGCGTTGTCATAACGCTTCCGCTTTCAGTCTACGAGGGTACGTTGACAACACTCTCCCCTCTCGTTGCTATGCATCACCATGATCTTGCGAGTGCGTAGGAATTTTTTTGAAGTTACTATGTTCCCCAACATATGAGTTGGCCACCAAGGAGGGAACTTTGACCTTCTTGTATTTCTTCGGTGGTGGCTGAGACCAGTCAAAGTCCTGCTTGAGATCCATTTGCTTCAGATCTTCTTCACCATACAGATGTGACAGAACAGCCCAGGTGCGACCGAAAACTTCATGGAGGTAGTAATGGTTTTTCTTCACTGCATTGTGTGTAGCAGTCATGTTGTGAAGAATAGAACCAAACTGACGCTTAACCCATTTGTGGTTGCGATCGACCTTCTGGTGAAGACTGAGGAGAAGCTCACGATCAGTCATCACCCTTGGAGTTGTGCCTTGAGGATTTTGCTTTGAAGCATTTGCGGCAGAGTCATGTGCGGCAGAGTCATCATTGGTGGAGTAAGATGCAGCTTGGCGGAATTGACCATCCAATGGATGAATGCCTTCATCAATAACAGCAGTGGCCTTGCCCTTTTCATCAGCTGAGGAAAATGTCCGTTTGAGGACTTCAATGGGGGGCAAGTAGCTGAGATGATTCTGAAAGTCAGCCTTGTAGTTGAGTAAAGACCTTGTTCTGAGGAATCTCATAATCCAAGGAGCATAAGGCTTCAACTCAAACGGAGAGAGTGCAACATTTGCTAGAGTCCTCATGAAGAAATCATGGTAGTTGACAGGAATGCCATGCATGATATTTAAAAGCAGATTCTTCATGATGCCAACGACTTCTTCATCATTCGAGTCGTGGCCTCTGATTGGACTCAATGTCTTCGTCAGAATGCGATAGACAGTCCGAGGCACATAAAGCAATTCCTTCACGAGGAATTTGGTCCTTGGGGCTTGACCGGGCTTCAGCGGCTTCATCAACACTTGCATGTAGTGAGCGGTAAGTTTAGGTTCATGGTATATGCAACGAGCACCTTCAAGGGGAGGACTTACAGGCAGGGCATGAAGCAATTCAGAGGCCGGTGCTTTGAAGTGAGTATTCTCTGTCATCCAGTACAAAACCCAAGAGTTCACATCAGATGCATCTCCTGTGATGTGCAGTGTTGCATAGAACTGAAGAATTAGCTCTTCATTCCAATCAACTATATCAGTGCAAAAGTTGAGCAGTCCTGCGTCATGAAGAACACTGAGGACTGGCGTGAAACAAGGCAGTGATTCCATGTCCACGTGAGGAATATGCTCATGGTCGAAGACTTTGTGTTTGTTGAAAAGCAGTGAAGAATAGAAGTTGGCTTGGCTGGTAGTCCAGAAACGCTTCCTTCTAAGACGAGCAGAATCATAGGGGTTGTAATCCGTGAAGAACACGTGCTCGTGGAAGAAGTCATCAGCCTTGAATTTTTGCTTCTTTGAGAAAGGATCCTTTGGCTTGGGCTGAGGAGTGTCAGTCAATTGCATCACAACCTCAGGAATTGCAATCTTAGGATCCACAGGCTGAGGAATTTCAGTGTCTTCTTCATTTGCAGCCTGGGTCTTCAATTCTTCAGCAGCAATTTCATCAGCACTAGTGGCTGGAATCTTGTCATGAATAGACGGAGTGGAGTGTGGTTCTTCAGATCCCATTTGAACTTCAGTTCGCACTGGGTACTGAGGAATTTATTGCAGAGGAGTGAACAAAGGAGAATTGGGGTGCTGACTTTCCCAAAAGTCATCGTTCATCACAGGCGTTGTGCACCCAATGTCCACATCATCATCTTCATCATCCATTTCTTCAACACCGGCCTCTTCAGTAGCGAACTGAGGCATGAGCGATGAGACAGCTGGGGTTGAAGGGATGGCATCCACTTCAATTTCTTTATCCAACTGCTCTGAAGAAGAAGCAGAAGGAATATATTCATCAGATCCGCTTGGGATCACATATTCTTCATCAAAAGGAACGAGTTCCTTTGATGGCATGCTTGAGACTGGAACAACATCAATCGGATTCTCAAAAGAGCTGATCAATTTCTTCATCTTATTCGGAGCTGAAGATACTGATGAAGTTGATGCTTTCCTTTTCTTCACAACTGCACGCTCTGTAGCCTTGGTCTTCTTTGCATCTGATGCAGAAGGAAGAATCAGACTTGGTGTAGGTGCAGGAGGAGCAGAGGAAATTGGCTCATTTTCTTCAGGCATAGCTGATGCAGTTGCCCTGGCATGATCAGTATCTTCAGGCACAGTAGTTGAAGCTTCAGCTGGCCTGACTATTTCTTCAGGCGCAACACTAGTGGTTGCCCTGGCAGATTTATCAGCGGCTGGAATGCAGTCATCAGCCCTGGTGCTAGCAGTTTCATCAGCAGCCTAATTTTCATCAGCGGTGCTGGCATGTTCTTCAGTAGGGTGAGCAGATGCTTCAGCCTGAGGAATTTCTTGATGCGTTGGGGCTGCAACATTGGTAGTGAATTTTTCAGATAACTTCACAAATCTGACCTTGGCTCCAAGCCAGTCAGCATAGTAGCGATCAAATTCATCACTCAGACTTTTGATCTCTGATTGCAGAGCTACAAGTTCTTCAGGTGAAAGCTTCAAGACGTTTTGCTTCAGAAAGCGCTCTTTCTTGTACTGCGCTTTCTTCACCTTCCTCCCCTGTTCACATTTCCATTTCTCTTCATCAATGAAGGCAGTCAATACATGATTTTGACCAGGAGTGAGGTTCATCTCAGGCAGAGGTGTGTTGGGGTCCTTGTGCCAGAAGTCGATGAAGTCGAGGATCAACTTTGGATCCATCATCAATGGCACATTACTGCCTTTGGCTCTAGCGGCCCTGTGTTGCCTGTCTCTGATGATTTCGGCAAGTTCTTCATCATCAGCTTCGTCGTCTTCGGACAGTACTTGAAAGGCGACCTGCTTCTTGTGAGGACTTGGTCAAGAACCTCGTCCAGCAGTGGCCTTTGTCTTCAGCAGAGTGGGGCCTGTTGAGGAATTTGGAGGACCTGAAGAACTAGCAGAGGCTCCTGAGGCAATAGAGATGCTTGTTGTCCTTTGGCACGAGGCGATATGCGTAGGTGCTGAGGATTTTGACGGAGGAGCTGAGGACTTTGGAGGAGCTGGTGCAGCTTGAGGAATTTGTCGTGAGGGCTTTGCAGAACTTGGCCGTGAGGGCATTGTTGAGGAGCTTGGCCATGAGGGCATAGAAATTGAAGCACTTGGCTTGTGAGCAGGCTTCTTGGGCATAGCCTTTTTAGGCTTGCTAGCAGAGGCCTCAGCAGCGGCAGCAGCAGAATCTTCGTTAAATTTCTTCACTGCTTCTTTTGCCATTTTGGCCAATTTAGCTTGACGCTTGGCCCATTCATTGGGAAATTCTTCACCTCTTCTGATGCTAGAGGGATCAGCAACTTGGCCAGGTGCCAATGGAGGTCTTGGGCATGGAGGGTGTACAGCGAATTTCTTCATGTACTTGGGAGTGACGTAGCGATATTCCCTCCATTCTCTGGCCCATCTCCTCTCTATCCTCTGGATGCGCACTTTGCGCTCATTCTTTGTCTCCTTGCCATGTTTGGCCTCATCAGGAGTGCAATATTCATCATAGATATCCTCAGGGATTTCAAACGCTGTGTTGACTTCCAATTTCTTTCCTCCCTTCTGAGGTTTCTTGCCGTCAGCCATTTTCTTCAGCTGAGGAATTTGAACAATAGAATTCTCTGAAGAGGTGCGCAACTTTTCTTTGAGGAACGCTGCAAATGAGTTAAGTTGATGAGAACCTAGAGATTCAGCAGCGGACATGTGTACCTGTGAACAGAATATAGTTGCGAAGAATTTGGAGAGGTCATATGCGTTCTCAGAAGTTTTTGCAAAAAGAACAAGTTTGAGGAATTTGACCAGATGAGTCTTGAGGAATTTCACTAAGCGTTCTTTGACTTAGGTTCCAGAGTTGTACAGATTGAAAATCCACACAATTGAGGAATCTTGAGAAAAAAAGTTGCTTAGTGAAACAGATCAAGAACAGAAGTTATGTGGGGTGTGTAGTGTGTGAAGATTTGAAGAATAAACACCTTTTGAAGATTTTGTTGAAAACACCAGAATCAACAAGGGCAGTAAAAATAACTTTTAGTTATCCTTGATTTGGAAGTTCGTCAGTTCAGATCTTCCACGCCCTAACTTCGCAGAGGAAGACAGCTACGGCGGCAGCGGAGTGAAGAAATCCGCAGCCGACGCGAGTACGACGGCGAAGAGGTCGAGGCAGTGAAGCTCTTCCTCACCGGAGATGATGGAAGTAGCGGCGGTGCTAGCGTTTGAGAGCTCGAGCGAGGGAGTAAGGTCGAGCGGAGTAAAAACGAAGTGAGGAGGGGAGGGGGTATTTATAGCTAAAGTGAAAAACTGCTCGCCCGAGGAAATTGGACGAACGTGCCCCTGACCCTTCTCATTCGCATGACATGTGTCACCCACGTACTGAGAGGTGGCGATCGTGCGAGATCGTGGGTGAATAGATAAATCATATCATGGAAAGTGGAAACGGTTTGAGCGGCAAAAGCCGAAAATTCAGATAAGATAAGTTTTAAAGTTTCGTTCGCAAATTCTTCAGCTGACGAGGACACAGTGAAGATTTTGAACGAGTTTCAAATAGAACTCACATGAAGAATTTGTGAATAGACTGGGTTGAGTTTAGCATAGAGGGGGAAGGGTCCGATCACATTCACTTAGTAGAAAAGCCAACTTGAAGAAATAGCAATAAGTGAATGTTGTAGAGGACATAAACTCATATATATATAGTCGATGAAGAACAACAACGAAAAGAGTGAAGACTTCAAAAAGTTGAAGAAAATGAACAACCGAGGAATTTCAAAAATGAGGAAAAACTCAAATTGAAGATTTTCAACTTTTGTTGGTGGCGTGACCCACTGTATAAGAATGATGATTTCAGACACCGCGTACAATTGTCGTAGGGCTCTGAGAGTCAAATTCTTCGTTAATTTCTTCACACTTAGAGTGTTAGTCTTCATTGATTGAAGAAAAACGTTTATTCGTGTGTTGCACATCTAAGTCATCAATTTTGCATAAGTGTTAGGATGGGTGTCCTTTTCAAAGGACATTCGAAGATTCTAGGATATTTAGCTCACACCTCAACTTGCTAAATCTCTTCTCATCCAAGGGCTTTGTGAAGATATCGGCTAGCTGTTCTTCAGTCTTCACATGCTCAATAGAGATGTCGCCCTTCAACACATGATCACGAAGAAAATGATGACGAATCTAAATGTGCTTTGTCTTCGAGTGCTGAACTGGGTTATGAGCAATCTTGATGGCACTCTCATTGTCACAGTAGAGAGGCACATTCTTCATGTTGATGCCGTAGTCCTTGAGGGTTTGCTTCATCCACAGCAATTGAGCACAGCAAGAACCAGCAGCAATGTACTCAGCTTCAGTAGTAGACAGTGATGCGCAGTTCTGTTTCTTCGAGGACCAACAGACCAAGGATCATCCAAGGAAATGGCATGTGTCTGATGTTGACTTGCGGTCCACACGATCACCAGCATAGTCAGAGTCTGAATATCCAATGAGATCAAAAGCCGAGCCCTTGGGATACCATAATCCAAGTGTTGGTGTGTGAGCTAGATATCGAAGAATATGCTTCACAGCCTTATGGTGTGATTCCTTCGGTGTAGCTTGAAATCGGGCACACATGCAAACACTAAGCATAATATCTGGCCTAGATGCACATAAATACAATAAAGAACCAATCATGGAGCGGTATACCTTTTGATCGAAGTCAATACCATTTTCATCAGTGCATAGATGGCCATTTGTGGGCATAAGGATTTTGACGCCTTTGCAATCTTGCATGCCGAATTTCCTCGATACATCCTTGAGATATTTCTCCTGAGATATGAATATGCCATTGCGCTGTTGACGAATTTGAAGACCTAAGAAGAATTTCAATTCTCCCATCATAGACATTTGATATTCTTCACTCATCATATAGGCAAATTCATCACTGTAACGTTGGTCAGTACAGCCAAAGATAATATCATCAACATATATTTGGCACACGAATAATTCATCATCATAGGTTTTGGTGAAAAGAGTTGGGTCAAGTGAACCGGGTTTGAAGCCTTTCTTCATGAGGAATTCCTTCAAAGTATCATACCACGCCCGAGGAGCCTGCTTGAGGCCATAGAGGGCCTTATTGAGTCTGAAGACTTTGTCAGGATGCTTTGGATCTTCAAAACCTGGGGGTTGAGCAACATATACTTCTTCCTCAAGCTTACCATTGAGGAATGCACTTTTCACATCCATTTGATATAAAGTGATATTATGATGGTTAGCATAAGCAAGTAATATGCAAATAGCCTCAAGTCTATCAACAAGTGCAAAAGTTTCATCGAAATCAATTCCTTCAACCTGTGTGTAGCCTTGAGCTACAAGCCATGCCTTATTCCTCACCACAAGGCCATTTTTATCTTGCTTATTGCGGTAGATCCACTTTGTGCCAATGATATTGTGCTTGCGAGGATATGGACGTTTGACCAGTTCCCAGACATTGTTGATCTTGAATTGATGCAATTCCTCTTGCATAGCCTGAATCCACTCAGGCTCCAGAAATGCTTCATCTATCTTAGTGGGCTCTGTGATAGAGACGAAAGCAAAATGCCCACAAAAGTTAGACAAATGTGAAGCTCTTGAGCGTGTGAGAGGACCTGGAATGTTGATGTCGCTGATGATTTTCTCAACCTGCACTTCATTTGCGACGCGAGGATGAGCGGGTTGTCATCGAGGAATTGGATCAGCATTTTCTTCAGCACCATTTTCCTCAGGTGCATCAGCATGACGTTCTTCATGTTCTGGAATGACTTCTTTAGCAGATTCTTCGGTAGGAATGACATCCTCAGTAGCCTTGAACTTGATGGATTCCTCAGGTGATTTTTCATCTAGCACAGGAGGTAGGTGCTCTCTTTGCGAGGCGTTAGTTTCATCGAACCGCACATCTACAGTTTCAACAACCTTGTGGTGAATGTTGTTGAAGACTCTGTAGGTGTGCGAGTCCTTTCCGTAACCAAGCATAAAACCTTCATGTCCTTTCGGTGCAAATTTAGAATTGTGATGAGGATCTCTAATCCAACATTTAGCACCGAAGACGTTGAAATAACTCACATTGGGTTTCTTGTCAGTGAGGAGTTCATATGCAGTCTTCTTGAAGAATTTGTAAAGATATACCCTGTTGATGATGTGGCACGCGGTATCAATTGCCTCAATCCAGAAATGATGAGGCGTCTTGTATTTGTCAAGCATAGTGCAAGCCATCTCAACAAGAGTCCTGTTCTTGCGCTCCACGACGCCATTCTGCTGAGGAGTATAAGGAGCAGATAACTCATGAGTAATACCAAGTTCATCAAGATAGTCATCAAGACCAGTATTCTTGAACTCAGTTCCATTGTCACTTCTGATGTGCTTGATCTTCACACCAAAGTTGGTTGAAGCCTTCGAGGAAAATCGTTTGAAGACTTCCTGCACTTCACTTTTGTAAGTGACAATATGCACCCATGTGTAACGAGAGTAATGATCAACAATAACAAAGCCATATAGAGATGCTTCATTAGAGAATGCAGAGTAATGGTTAGGACCAAAGAGATCCATGTGAAGAAATTCAAATGGTCGAGTGGTAGTCATGATAGTCTTCGCTGGATGTTTGGCCTTGGTCATCTTTCCAGCTTCACAGGCTCCGCACAAGTGATCCTTGAGTAATTTGACATTCTCAATGCCAATGACATGCTTCTTCTTCGCGAGCATGTGCAAATTCCTCATGCCGGCATGACCAAGTCGTTGATGCCATAGCCAGCCTTCTGAAGCTTTTGCAAGTAGACATATAGCTGGTTGTGGTCCTGTAGAGAAATCAACAATATACAGATCTCCTCTCCTAAAGCCTTCGAAGACTTTGGAATTGTCAGTTTCCATGATCACAACACAACAATACTTGCCAAAGATAACAACCATATCAAGATCATAAAGCATTGAAACTGACATGAGGTTGTATCCTAAGGACTCGACAAGCATGACTTTGTCCATGTGTCGATCCTTTGAGATCGCAACCTTACCTAGACCCAATACCTTGCTTTTGCCTTTGTCAGCGAAGATGATATGCTTCAGATGCGATGGAGATAAGGGAATGTCCATCAATAGATTCTTGTCACTAGTCATGTGATTAGTACATCCACTATCGAGGACCCCCTCAGTGGCTTTGGGTAGATCATCCTGCAGATGAATTAGTGCAACTTACGAACTCATATACTTCATCAGTGAAGAATATGACATCAATTCATCAGATCAATTTCGTCAAGCAATAAAAAAGATAAAGCAGTATGAGGACGTGAGAAATGAGGATTCATTTCTTCATGATTAGCCTGCTTCCTTTCAGGCATTTTTCAGGTCTCCAGCAAATTCTTCAGACGTTTAAGTTCGTCTGGAGACATGTACCTTCATAAGAGATTAGTTCTTTTTCTTCACCACCCACATCTGAAGGGGTGGCAAAGAGTTCATCATTCTGTGAGCTCCATAAGAGAACGGTGGCATTGAAGCCAGTCCACTTCGTTTCACATAAGAGGAGTTAGGGTAAGCATATGAATAAGCAGAGAAATTCTTCGAGGACTTATGAACATAATGGTTAGAAGAATAATGCTCATATTCATAGCCCTTAGATCTTCCCTGCGGAACAGAAGTATTAGCACGATGATGTTCATATGAGGATTTTGATCCTTTTGAGGAATTTGATCCATGTGAGGAATTTGGTCCATATGAGGACTTGGATCCATATGAAGAATTTGATCTGGGGTTCCTATTCTTCACAGGTGGTGTCATGATGACATTCACCTGAAGATTTTCAAGGCACCTTTTGGGAACCCAGATTTTCTTCATAGGGGAACCGTTCCTGCAGTTAGTGCCAACATATCTAGCAAATACTTCACCATTCTGATTTTTGAACAGTTTATAGTTGGAGTCAAATGACTCATCAGAAGAATGAGAAGATTCACATGTAAAGCCAGAGAGAGTGGACGGATCTACTGGAGGTCCCTTTGCAGCAACCCATGAGGTTTTGGGATAATGCTCAGGCTTCCAGTATGTCCCATCAGCATTGAGTTTCCTCTCAAAGGCAATACCCCGTTTCCTAGGGTTCCTGTTGAGGATCTGCTTTTTAAGCACATCACAAAGAGCCTGATGCCCTTTGAGGCTTTTGTACATGCCTGTCATATACAATTCCTTCAGCCCTGCATCATCAGTGATACTAGCAATGTCCTTAGATGAGGAATTAGTGATAGCAGAGACAGGTGAAGAACTTGTAACATTAGAAGCATTTGAACATTCAGGTGAAGAATTAGCAGATTCACGTTCAATGCACTTCAAACATGGAGGAACAAATTCTTCCTGAGCAGCGCTGATTTGTTGAGCAAGTAATGAATCGCGCTCCTTCTGAAGATCTTCATAACTCACCCTTAGCTTTTCTAGATCTTGCTTTCTTTGAAGAAATTCATAAGAAAGCTTCTCATGATCAGATAAGAGAGTGTTATGATGACTTTGAAGGTTGTCAAACTGAGACTGAAGTCTCTGAAGATTTTCAGTCAAGGTTTTAGTGCGATCCATTTCTTCACCCAACATATCATCACTTTTGTCTAGCATGTTTTGAACCTTTTCAAAAGCCTTTTGTTGTTTCATAGCAATCTTAGCAAGTTTAGAGTAGCTAGGCTTGAGGTTTTCATCAGATTCATCCTCACTTGATTCAGAGGAGGGATATTTGAGTACCTTGGTACCCTTTGCCATGAAGCAATAGGTGGGAGCGTAGTCATCATCATCGTCATCAGCCTTGTTGTAGAAGCCATTTTCTTCAGTGTTGAAGATGGACTTGCTGACGAACGCAGTAGCAAGGGCTAGGCTCGCCACACCAGATACTGACTCCTCAGATGCCTCCTCTTCTTCATGTTCCTCATATTTAGCTTCAGAGTCCATTTCCTTGCCAATGAATGCCCGAGCCTTCTTAGAGGTGCTCTTCTTGTGAGATGAAGACTTCGAGGATTTTGATGATGAAGACTTTGAAGATTTCTTCTTCTTCTTTGAGTCATCAGAACTGTAATCCTTGTATTTCTTCTTCTTTGATTCCTTTTCCCACTAAGGACAATCTTGAATGTAGTGACCAGGTTTCTTGCATTTGTGGCATAGCCTCTTCTTGTAGTCACGGGATGAGGAATCATCACTCCTTGAGGATTTTCCAAAACGACCACGCCTTGAGAACTTATGAAATTTCTTCACGAGCAATGCTAGCTCCTGGCTCAGTTCTTCAGGATCACCAAGGCTGCTACCAGAATCTTCACCTTCAGATTCAGAGACTGCCTTGGCCTTCAGGGCGCGTGATCTGCCATAGCTCGAACCATAGAGATCTCTCTTCTCAGCAAGCTGGAACTCATGAGTGTTTAGCCTCTCGAGGATATCAGCGGGATCAAGTGACTTGTAATCTCCACGTTGTTGTATCATCAGTGCCAGAGTGTCAAATGAGGAATCAAGCGATCTCAGCAATTTCTTCACCACCTCATGGTCGGTGATGTCAGTGGCACCAAGTGCTTGAAGCTCATTTGAGATGTCAGTGAGGCGATCGAAGGTTTGCTGGACATTTTCATTGTCGAGTCTTTTGAAGCGGTTGAAGAGATTGCGAAGAGCGTCAACTCGAGAGTCACGTTGTGTCGAGACTCCTTCATTTACTTTAGACAGCCTATCCCAGATAAGCTTAGTCGTTTCCAAAGCACTCACTCTGCCATACTGCCCTTTACTCAGATGGCCACATATGATGTTCTGCGCTTGGGAATCGAGTTGCTTGAATCTTTTCACATCATCAGCATTCACAGAAGGTGTGACAGAGGGAACACCATTTTCCACAACATACCAGAGATCGTTGTCAATTGCCTCAAGATGCATTCACATCTTATTCTTCCAGTAGGGGTTGTCCGTCCCATCGAAGGTAGGACACCCAGCAGAGATCTTGATCATACCTGCGGTCGACATAACTAAAACTCCAGTCGGTTAAACCAAAATCACACAGAACAAGGGAGTACCTTGCTCTGATACCAATTGAAAGTGCATTAAGTCGACTAGAGGGGGGTGAATAGGAGATTTTTATGAAATCTTCACTGAGGAATTTCGGGGTGAGGAAATTCCTAAGTGAAGAACTACTTGCAGCGGAATAAGTACTCAGATGCATACAAGACATAACATAAACATGGACATCATGATGAAATGAAAACAGATACAGAGTACAGAAAGCGTAAGCACAGGATAAAACCGGATGAAGACAAACAGACTGAAGAAATTGAACTGAGGAAATTGAGAAAGTCTTCAGTCAAAGTCTTCAAACAGATATGAACAAGCACACAACACAGCAATGAGGAAATGAAAGAGTTGAGGAAATAGAACCAGTAGGCTTGGTGAAGACAATGATTTGGTAGACCAGTTCCAACTGCTGTGACAGTTGTACGTCTGGTTGGAGCGGCTAGGTATTTAAACTTGAGGACACACAGTCCCAGACACACAGTCCTCACCGTATTCTCCTTGAGCTAAGGTCACACAGACCTCGCCCAATCACTCGTGGTAAGTCTTCAGGTGACTTCCAAACCTTCACAAACTCGGTCACTCGACGATCCACAATTTCCTCTTGGATGCTCTAGACCATGACGCCTAACCGTCTGGAAGATGCACGGTCTTCAAAGGTAACAAGCGTCGGATCCACGCATGATCAATCTCTTCAGTGATGCTCAATCACTTTGGGTTTGTAGGTGTTTGGGTTTGGGTTTTCCTCACTTGATGATTTTCGCTCAAAGTCCTCGGAGGATGGGATGCTCTCAAATGACAAGTGTCAGTTTCTCTCGGAGCAGCCAACCAGCTAGTGGTTGTAGGGGGCGGCTATTTATAGCCTAGGGAGCAGCCCGACATGATAAGACATAAATGCCCTTCAATGATATGACCGTTAGGTGGGTAGATATTTTGGGATAGCTGGCGCGTAGCACAGCAACGGTCGAAAATTTGGCTATCAAATTCCTCAGGGCTATCATGTTCCTCACTTGTAGGCAATCCGCACTAGCGAATTCCTAACTTCTCAGTCAGAACAAATTCCTCAGAGACCAGAAGAACTTTTCTGTCACTGAAGAAATTGACTGAACTGTACGAGATTTCCAATGGCTTCACTCGAAGGGATTGGTAGGTGTAGGATTTTGAGTTGAGCATCACATGGAAATTTTTCCTTAGTATTTCCTCGACCCCCTTTAACAGTACGGTGTTTCTTATGACTCAAGAGAGAGAAAATGAAACTACGAAAACAAAAGTCTTCACGCTTCATATTCCTCGAATGAATACCAAGTCTTCAGGGTCACACCAATTTCTTCACTTTCAAACTCTTCAGAAAGTCTTCAGAATCCAAAGTCTTCAATTGAAGAACTTCATTTTTAGGGGTCGACTTTCTCTGTAAATATCAAACTCCTCATATACTTATAGACCCGTGTACACTCACAAACGCATCAGTCCCTTAACCTATAAGTCTTCAATACACCAAAATGACTAAGGGGCACTAGATGCACTTACATGTATAATTTCCTTAGACCATGAGAGTATTGAGGCACTCCATATCGGACGATGAACTTTGGGGTAGCTCAAACATCATCTATAACAAGGTGATCATAATGGAAACTTACGGGTTCATCAGAAGTGTAAGGAGAGAGATTAGATAGCTCGAGACTGGAATTTGCTCCTCTGGCGATGGAGAAATATTCTTAGGCCCTCTTGGTGTGACAGCATCCGTCATCGTCTGGCTAGACACAACGTGAATTGATCACGGGGATGCCATAACACAAGAACGAGAAAAGAGAACAAAACCGATAACGATAAGACCGCTATAATGAGTTTGTCTCATGGGTGTAACAGCCTGGTTTTTGGCCCTTTCCTTTTTCTTTTGATTTATTTGATTTTTGCTCTGTTTTTCTTTTTGGAGTGGTTCTGTGGCCTTGAAACCTGGGAGATCATCATTTCTTCTTCTCCCAAGTGGATCATCATCCTCAAATATTTTCCAAGATCATGACATTTCCATTCTATCCCAAACCCTAAAATCCTTTTTCTAGGGAATATTCATTTTCTATTAAAGGAATAATCTCAAGTGCCCTAGGTTGTGAAGCAACCTATATTTCTATCCATTCAAAAATTCCCAGATAATTATCATAGTTTCTTTGGGTCATATGTTGCTCAAATATGCCCAAACTTTCCTGTCCTAGCCCAAGAATAATTCCCCAAAAATTATTCTTCATTTCTGTCCAGTGTGGCTTTCTGTGAAGGAAGTGCCACCTATCCAATCTTGTTTGCTCCCAAAATTTTTGGGCATGATATATCATCCAAATCATTGCCTCATGCAAAAATTCAGCTTTATTTGCCTAGCGAATCTTCCTCAGCAAATTTTCAAACTTTCTGTCAGACAGAAGGCATTGTGAAGGAAGTACTAGCTAGGAGTTTCCAAATGAGTTGAAATTTTGCACACTCCTTCATGTGCTCATATTAGCACACTCCTCCAAGTTTCAGCTCTATCCTATCATCTATGTGATCGCAGCATCATATCTTTGATTCTGCTAATATTTTCAGATTGTGAAGCAAGTATATTTTATATTGCTTCATTTTGTCTATAAATTTACCAGAGCATTCCCATGACCACTAAACCTCTCTCCACCAAATTTGGGATCAATTCATCAAGCAAATATTTCTCTAGAATTTTTGCAAGTTTCTGGACAGAGAGAATAGCTGTGAAGCAAGTACCATTTTGGCTTGTCCAATTGATAAGAAACTTTTACAGCATATTTATATGATCAAATCATCAAGCCTTGCCAAATTTCAGCTCAAGTGTCTTCTCCATGTGAGTGCACCTTCCTGATCAAGTTTCTGGACCCAAATGTGTGTTGCACAGCAACTATATTAGTTTGTGCTCCTTTGTGCTCCAAAACCTCCAGGATCATAGTCCTTCCTAATCTAATCACTCCAGACAACTCCATTTGACCCAATCAGTTTCCTGTTGATCACCAGTGCACTGCCAAGTTTGATGCAGCAAACTTCTCTCGATGAATCCCAGCTGTCTATGGCTCCTTCTGCTTATATTTCTCCTCCCACAGCCTCAGTGATGTAGGGACTAGTCACTTGACAACTCCTCGCAGCCTCCCCTGTCCTCTTCGTGCTAGTGCCCGTGGTGACTGTCCCCTTGGCATGGCGTTTCACGCGCTCTGGCAGCGTTGGCCGCGCTCTAGGCGTCGGGACGCGCCGGCCAGCTCGGCATCGGCGGTTTCCGTGCGTCTGGGAGTGCCGACCTGACCCCCCCTCCCTCTCAAGTCGCCCTCGACCCTCTGCCCCCTCCCGAAGCCTCCTCGCCGGAGCTAGCCGACGCACGGCCACGGGTGCACTGTGCCCCGCTTGACCCGGTCCTCCTCCCGTCCGCTTCCTCTGTCCCCCGGTGTCGGTTTCTTCTCCGTGACCCTACCCTGCACTCCCTTGGCCTCTCCCACCTTGTCTGTTCCCTCCCGTGAGCTCTGGCGCTGCCGGAGCGTTAGCCGGACCCGAACGGCGGCAACCGGCTCGGGAAACTTCAGCCACGGCTATAAATAGCCAGCCCTGCAGCACCCCGAGCTCACTAGCCCCCTCTCCTCTCCCATATAGGCCTCCCCGACCACCCAAACAAGCTCGAGGAGCTCCTCTGCCTCACCATCGCCGCCATGGCCGCCGCGGCCATCCTCTCAAATTCGGCCAAGTCGAGCTCCCTCTCCTACTTCTACCACCACCAGCGCACCACCTAGTCCCCGAAGATCCTCCCCATCTACTCCGTTCGTCGCCGGACTCACCGTAGCCCCAACCCCGTCCACGCCCGAAGCTCTCGTCCGCCGGCGTCGAAGCCGCCATCGACTCAGTCCACCCCGGCGACCGTGGATGGGACCACTCGATGCGTCGCTCGATGCTGAGAAGTTCCATAGGGCGGAGCATCGCCGGAGGTGCCCTGTAGCGCCGGCAGGCCTCGTCGGGGCCGGCTCTGCTCCGGCCAGGCGCGTGCAAGAGGAAGGAGATGGCGCCACCATCGCCAGCTGGCCAGTGGGCCGCGTGACCCCACTCGTCAGCCACTCCACGCGCGGACCCCAGGTATGCTGACGTGGATAAGTGGAGGCGTAATCCTCTGGATTACGTCTTCAGTTCCCGAAAGCGTATTTTTGTGCTTCTTTAGATTAAAGTGAGTTTTCACTTGTCTGAAGGCGTATTTCTGAAAGACGCTTTCTGTTTTTCAGCCCAGCCGGCCGAAGTGATTATATTGTGAGCGTTCACTGTTTAGCCCCTTTTCAGCCTAAAAAGTGAACGGCCACAACTTTTTACCCGTAATTCCAAATGAGGTGATTCCAAAGCCCACTTATTCGTCTTGTCGAGTCCATTCTGTTGGTATCATTTTCACCATGTTTTAACATCCTGAAAATGACCATTTTGCCCCTGCACTAAATCAACCCCCTCCGAGAGAGAACGTTTTCCGGTGATTCTTTCCGCGAGTTTCTCGCACTTCTTCCCGATGAATCCCTTCACCCCAGGCAAGCCACACCCTCCATTTGCATGATTGCAATGCAATGCCATGGTTTAAATTATTTGAACTTGTTTAAAATTTGCTTTAGCTGCATGTGATCTGTTCATGGCATTTTCTCGGAGTTATTTCAATCTTGCCTTTGCCATGAGTTTGCTTGGAGTTCTAGGACTAATATTTTGCAGCTTATGAGGTTGTCATGTTGCCTTTGGATTATTAGTGGCTCATATTGTGATCATTTTCATGTTGGTATCTGGTATTATTTTGGAGTATTACTTTGAATGTCATGCTGCCTTTGGATTATTAGTGGCTAGTATTATTTCATCATGATGCTAGTTGATTTCGGAGATGATGCTTGCATGTGGATCTTAGCTGGATAGCTAGTTCTTACTATTGGAGTAGTAGCATTATCGTTCTTGGATTCATCTTGATAGTAGTGATATGTCGCCCTCGGAGTATTTTGATGTGACGCTAGTATGCTTTGGATTATTTGTTGGTTATTGCTATGACTTGGATTATAGTTTGATAGATGATATCGGAGTATCAGGTATCTCAGGTATATTTGGGGGGATAAATTCCGTCATTTAGTTGGTCAGGTGCCACCGAACCGGGCTTTTCCAGTGCAACCACATTTGCCTTTTATGGGAAGGCCCTAATGCGATGCTATTATCGTGCCTCTCGCCGGTGCCTCCAACGAGGGAAGGTTATGGGTGTGCGCTACCCTGATCAGGTAGGCGGACATAAGCCTTGTGTGTCCGTAGTTGGATAGGGCCCTTTTTGTCCCCGTTTGGGACCTTTTTGTTTTGCCACGATGGTGGCCGTTGATGCCTTTGGTAGGCACGGGGCCACCCAGGACTGAACCCAAAAGGGGTGTTGGTCGGAGTGGACGGGAGAGTGCCATGGCAGTAGATCGGTTTTGTCGGAACGCCGTTGGTCCACCCGAATGGGAGTGCGAGGCCATGGGTTATGTGGTGTGGGTAAAGTGCGTTACCTCTGCAGAGTGTGTGTGTTTAATCTATCGATAGCCGCGTCCTCGGTCATGGGCATAAGTTCGTACTAGGTCACACCGTTCAATCAACACTCACATGACGGAATGACTTTAGATGATTTATATGTTGATATATTGTGAGCTGTAACCGTTTGGCAGGATGTTGATGATGTTGTTGGGATGATCTCGAGGATGATCATTCAGTTTGTGATGTCGTCACGCTGATCACGTGGAGGTATTGATCACAAGGTGATAGAGATGGTATAGTACTTGGCCGGATAGCCAAGCGTGAGATGGTTCTTTGAGATTAAGATGGTGGTTTATCAGTATGGTAGTAGTTTCATATCATGTTTAGTAGTTGCTTTATCATGGTAGCTGTTAATTAATTAATCTGCTAATGCTATGTTATTGTCTTGCCTTGATGCTTTTGGTTGTTGTGAGCTTGCAAGTACATTCAATGTACTGACCTGGCGTGTCATGCCAGATTGCAGGTGATGCTGTGATTGCTTGATTGTTTGCCAAGGTTTCCGTTTGTGCGAGCTAGATCGTGTCCCAGCCAGAGTCCCTGCGGAGTGGAGTTCACCACCTTCGTCGTTGTTCCGCGGCTAGAAGTATTCCGCTGCTTCGAGTTGTTCCGCTGCTAGCATAGAGCAAGTGTAGTATCGCAGGCATAGTGTCGCCGTGCTGATGTGATCCTTTGTAACATCAGACCCGTGTATTTATCCTTTGTAATAAGAGCCGATTTGTTCTATGTCAAGCAGTGTTGTATTACAGAAGACTTCATCTCGATCTCTGGGCTGGAATACGGGGCGTTCTGGTTTCTCTGAGTCGGGGTGCCACAATGGGGGACACCGATATATCTCACCTCAGGTTGTGTAAGTATCGTGAAGCAAAAGGAATAGCATATGGGAGCTACAGCTTCATGTGAGTATAGAGATCAATATGGATGTCCATGGTTCCACTATTGATCATTAACCGAAAGGTTTTTCGGTCATGTCTATATTTCACTGAACCTGTAGGATCACACACTTAAGATTCTTTGATATGTTGAGTGGTAATTGAGTTAGAAGTATCGGAGTATATCACCGAAAAAGTTTCGGAGATAACGAAAATTATTTCGGGAGAGAATCGAAAGTGTTTCAGGAAAACTGTAAGTTTTTTGGAGAAAATCTGGTAAACCGGATATGTGGGAAAAGTTCCAGAGGACTTAACAATAATTTAGGAGGACCTCGGTATTTATCGGAAGCCCCCCCCCTCCAGGTGGAATAAATATAGGTGCCATGAGCTGCCCTTATAGGATAGGCCTATTAAGGGGGCAATGACGGAGGTACAATTTCTAAGTTGGGCGGGCCAGTACAAAGAAAACCCACTATTTATTTCTCTCATGATTTAGATTACTAGAAGTCCTCCATTGTATTTGTTACAAGTTGGGCGGGCCATGGCCTTTTTTTTCTAACACACAGCTCTGCCGATGGGGGCAGCCACATGGGCCTAAAGGCCCATGTAGGTGGCGCCCTCCCCTCCTTGCCTTGCCCTCCAAGCGGCCCGTGCGGCTAGGGTTGGAGGAGGGTCCCCACCTTTGGTCGCGGCCCTAGGGAAGGGAGCCCCTCCTCCAAGCCGGCCTCCCTCCCACCTATATATACTCGTGGGGGCGCCCCTATTGAACACACAAGTTCCCCGCGAAGGTTCAGGTGCCCCCTCTCTAGTTCTCCACCAAACCTCTCACCGAAGGACTGCTCCTCCCTCCACTTCTTCTCCAACATCGTGAAGCTCGACGGCGAAGCGCTGCCGGATCAAAGGTGTCGTACATGTGCAATCCACAGAGGGACCGTACGTTCAGTTCTGGTTCGAGGGATCTGTTCGTGGGATTTCAAGAACGCGATCTTCGCCAACTCTTCTTCAGCTGCAACGCGTTGTTGGTAAGATCAGATTTAACCTTGTATGCACAATCTTCATAATGGTTGTTTTTGTTTTTCTTTGCTTTTTTTACTACCGTTTCCCAACAGTTTGACCCCGTTGCCGGGTTTGAGGTGGCCGATGCCGCGGCCGGCGGGGGCCGACGACATATGTCTCTTCTCTATGGAGGAGACAAAGGAGCAATTCCGCCACATGCAAGCCAATGAGGCAGAGCACCTCGCGACGGAGGTGCATCTCAAGGTTGACCGCATGGACGGCAACATCGTTGCCGAGCTCGTCGACGACCGCACATTGTTGCCGAGAACCGCATCATCCTCGAGTCCAAGCGACAGAGTGGGTGGTTGCAGCAGCACCCCCGCAAGATACGTCGCAGCACATTGTTGTCGAGAACCGCATCATCCTCGAGTCCAAGCGACAGAGTGAGTGGTTGCAGCAGCACCGCCGCGAGATACGCCTCTGCGACGTCAAGCGAGATCAATTCTTCGCGAAGGACCCCGACGATGAGAAGATGCCGACGGCTCCGGCAAAGGGGTCATCAAGCTTTCCTCAGACGAGGAGTAGGAGGTAGTTATACATTTTTCTTTTCATGTGTCCTAGTATGTAGTATTATGTCAAATCTCACATTTAGTTGTCCTGTGTTTATCCATCACACGTGGCAGACGAATGGGGCTCGGTCGGCTCCTATTCTTGGACAAGTTCGGACCCGAACATATGTGTACCAAAATAGCCCAATTCGATTGCAGATGCTCTTAGATTTCACTAAATTATATTCCGACAGAACTCGTTCAACTGTTCAGCTTATAATAGTGAGTGAACAGTTCCTAGCGTCTGAGAAGAATCTGCTATTGGCAAACGTGAAGCAAATTTAAATCAAGTTGAAAAGTTCAAGCATGGTTGCAACGAAATGACCTGAAAAACAATACTCCATGCCGATTGCCTCAAAGACCATACAACAATATGAAGGAAGGTCTCACCTCATCTAGACAAACTTCCCGGTTCAGCAACAAACTTCAACTTCTCTAGGTAACATTCATAATAATAATACTTGCTACTACTGCTACTAATAATTCCCGGTCGCTGGAAATGCCACATCACAAAAGCTCAGCAAAAAGAATGCATCATGGCGCCTCAGCTAGAGCAGCACCCGCCCTTCTTTACCGCCGAGACATCGTCCTTCATGTTGATCTTCTCACCCTTGCCAGGGCCGGCGGCCGAGTCTTCGCCTGCCTCGACCGCCCTCTTGCTCACGATGCGGTAAATCTGTTTCAAGACCTCCGCAAACGCGTCCTCCACATTGGTCGACTCGAGCGCAGAGGTCTCCATGAAATAGAGTGACTCCCTCTCTGCAAACGCCTTCCCTTCGTCAGTTGGGACGGCCACGAGATGGCGGAGATCAGACTTGTTGCCAACAAGCATGACAACTATGTTCGGGTCCGTATGGTCCCTCAATTCCTTCAGCCAGCGCTCTGCATTCTCGAAGGTTGCGTGCCGAGTGACGTCGTAGACAAGCAACGCTCCTACAGCACCACGGTAGTATGCGCTAGTAATAGCACGGTATCTGCAGCAGGTTTCAGATCAGAAATGAAATGTTGCAAGTTAAGGCAGATGTGAACCGAATAGACAAACATTCTGACAAGCAAAAAAATTCACTACCGATAAAGAATCCTGAAGTAGTTCAGCAAAAAAGTTAAAAGTTTGCAATAACTTTACAATCATGTGTCTCCAACATGGGTAATTCAAGCTTTAATTAATGAGATGTAGTCTGTTCGGTGGAAGGGTTGCTTATCCACAGGCCTGAGCAACACAATTAACAGCAAGGTGGCACAGAGCTTCAATCCTGAGCCAATTTTGGTGAGGAACACTGAAATGAAGCTTACGGTACCACCATTGCTTAACTAAATCAACTTCAGAACTATCATCAAGCCTATATTATTTCCAGATGCATACAATTACAAGTCAATATGTCATCAAAGGCATTCATATAAAGAAAAGATGGCATTAGATACTTTACTTAACGATTAATTACAAACCACATGATTCTGTGCTTTGGTGATCTAGACTTTATACAGTAATGCCAATTAACCTATCGGCTCACTAACTCCAAGCTCACATGGAGTACAGGGTGCCCCAACAAAAAATAAATAGCATGACAATTCCAGCACTATGAGCAGAATTCAGGTGAGCCTCAAACTATTTTTTTTTCTAGGGCACATATTGCACTTCTAGAATATTGATAGTCCTTCGAATAGCAAATTTCTGTTGAGTTAGTTCCATGTTACTACTAGAGTAGTAGCATTAACCCATACAAATATGAGTCAACAGAAATTTTACTATATCATAGCCTTGATTAGGCAAAATGCTCCGCTCTGCTACTGTGATTTTCATTGGTTGCGGTCCCCAAAAAATGCAGATTGGAACAACAACATATATCAAGGTGCTAATAATCAGCGTTGCTGACATGCAATACTACCAAATTTGGGAAACAATTGAGACAGGAATATAGGTGCATGGATATATGGCTCAATATTTCAAAGTATCCAACTAAGAATTGTAACAATTACGTGAGCGCATGATGACTACAGCTTGCCATTCTAATAACAAACAGCAGGGTTAGTTGAGAAAAAGGATAGGAGCCAGCAAAATTAACAGCTATTTCTGGTTACCGTGGCATAAATTTCCAGAATAATAACTGAATAACTAAGGACGAAATAGGATAAGTAGTGGATCATTAAACCATTGTCAAGCTTCGCGCCCATATATTATTCTAAAATTAGTAAAACTGGAGACAAAAAAAAGTACAATGGAAAAAATAAGGACAAGTAAAAAGAGGTAAGACAGCCTAAGAACCAGTTCACAAACAATGTCGTAAGTGTAAATGAATACATAGCAGAACTTCTGCAACAAATGTAATTAGTTATTATTCTTTAGAAGAACCCAACAAACAATAAGCATCGCGTCTAAAAATGGTGTACCAAGGAAGATTCGAATCTGGAGCTAGCACACCAACCATGCATCAACCAGAAACCAAATATGCACGCAATATAGTATCATGATAGGACGTGCTTTGTAAGTTACGTAGACTTTCAGAAGAGGAATCGAACATGAGAAAAGTAACAACTGTTATTACTATCGAAATTTCAGAACTAACTCCCTGATCTTCACTGCAGTAGCAAGATAAACCCACACAGAGTAATAATCCTATACAGACTACACGGTCAGAGTGTAGTGAGCTAAATCTACAAGGTGGGCATTTCCATGACCAAATCATCACCGAAAACAGCACCAAACAGATCATGCGATTCTAGCTGTGCAAGTCCCCAAATCGTGCAGCCACTCACCAGTAGAGTCCCTGCTTACTGATTCGTAAGCAGCCGCTGCTATGATCCATTAGCAGGACCGACAGAAGCTACCCCTACACTCCACCAGGTAGCCGCGCCAGCACGCAGCATAATTCGGCAGCGAGATCCAACCAGCAAGAGCCCCACAGCAGACACACACACACACTTGAAGGGGGAGGAGAAGGGGAAGGGGAAGCACGCATGCATCGGGATGTGAACGGGAGTAACCACGAAGCCAAGCACAGATCTACATACGGCCGGGAGGGAGCACAGATCTACCAGCCGCCGAGCAGACGGGAGCAGGGAGAGGGCGGGTGTGAGGCGAGGGAGGTGGCGCGTACCGTTCCTGGCCGGCGGTGTCCCAAATCTGGGCCTTGACGACCTTGCCGTCGACCTGGAGGGAGCGGGTGGCGAACTCGACCCCGATGGTGGACTTGGACTCGAGGCTGAACTCGTTGCGGGTGAAGCGGGAGAGCAGGTTGGACTTGCCGACGCCGGAGTCGCCGATGAGGACGACCTTGAAGAGGTAGTCGTAGTCGTCCTCCGCCCGGTACCCCGCCGCCATTGCTCCCGTCGCGTCGGCGATCTGGTTGTTTGCGGGGGTGGCGAAGGAGGAGAGCGAGAGGGGGAGGGAAAGGTGGGGGGGAGGTGGTGTAAAAGCGGGGGCGGACGGAGAGGGGAAAGAAAAGAAGGAAGGAAAGGAAAGGAAGGGGGCACGGGCACGGCAGCGCCCACGGGGAGCGGCGCGTGGTGATCGCGTCCGCGTGGAGTGCGCCGAATGGGGCATTTTGGTCGGGTCCGGCCCGCCTACATTTCGGGGGCCGGGTCGGCAGTCGCTGCAGTGCAGTCCACCGCGCTGCAGGAGAAACATCCGGAGAAAGATTTAACCGAGAAATACCCGGGCCAGTTCTGCTCTTCATGTCTCGTCGCCATCTTTTTTCTTTCTTCTACCCGTGTAGATCAAGATCATTTGTGCTCGCATTTGTCTCAAAAAATAATTGTACTCGCATGCCCGGGTATTTTAGACCCTACCATACATTTGGAAGCACTTGCCCCTTAAGCTTGTACAGTCAGATTTGGCAAATCTGGCTTTCTAAATGTCCACGGGCGCGTTTAAGCGTGATCTTGAATAGCATCGGACTCCCTCTCAAGTCATGTCAAACAGTTTCCGCAAAAAAAATAAAAAAGACATGTCAAACAGCCACGCGTCTTATATCTAAACCCTCAAATCCCGCAAATGTATGCATGTTGATCATATCGATCATATAGCACAAATTCATCACAATTCAATAATCCGAACATGTCAAAATAAAACTCACGTCCGGGCCAGGCTAGCCAAACGTGATGAATCAGTCATCGGACACCATCTGTTTCGCGTGCTCTGCCGTAGCCGCCATCCGTGTCGCGTCTGCTGCTTCGGTCACCATTCTTGCCGCCTCGTACTCCCTACACAAGTCGATCTTCTTCTTCACCTCAAGCCATTTCTTGCCTTCCGCATAAAGACTTGCGTTCGCCAACATTATCCGTCAATCCTCGGTGTCTCGATTAAGTTGCAACCTCTCCTTCTCAAGCTCTATTGATCCAAAAGTTTGGACCTTCTCGAGCTCTCATTTGACACGCATCTCTTTCTTCTCCAACTCGATCTTTTCCGTCTCTGCAACTTATGGTTCGCCGTATCCCGGTCTCAATTCATCGTCTCCTTTTGCACATCCAACATGAGCTTGTACCTCTCCTCATTCTTCTCCTCCCTTGTGAAAAAAGTGCACATCCATGTGGTGGACAATTTTTGTCACCGCAACGTCACGGGCAACCCTCCTCTTCTCCCATTTGTTTCTCATCACTTGTCGGTTATTCATTGGCATGGTGGCGCGCCCATTCTGCCCAACAACTTCTTCCTCTTATTCATCCAATCTAATGAGCCATCATTTTTCTTAAAACTCTTGTTGACGATTTTGAGGTCTTCCACAGGATGTATCCACTTTGGTTTGCCATTCAATTTCATCCAACAGTGGTTACAGTGATCATGATTCCAAATAAACCAACGACATATGCAACTAATTGATGCAGTGACCTATGCAACTAATTGATCCAATGGCATTGCAAAAATTTATCCAATGGCATGGCAAGTAACGAACGAAGCAATTTAAAATGGAGCAAAACATATATTGTGCCTTATTGCGAAATTCCATCGAACAAGACCTAGGAAGACTGGGTGTTGGCGCTGCCCGTGCTTGTCTATGTTTGTTGGCGTTGCAGTGAGTCGCACACCATCTATGTGACTATGCCCCCTCCCAATGGCGTTAATCCGTCCGGAATCGCCCATTGGGACAACAGTCATGGGCGATGCGGATGGCGGTTTCCTTGTCGGTGGCAGGGCGGACCCGTGCGGGGCGGCCGGGCGCAGTGAGGGGACATCCTCCTTGACGTCCACAACCTCCTTTGCCGGAACATCCTTTGTCGCTACTTCCCTCTCGTGTTGCTTCCTTTGCTGCTCCCTCCGGGCGACATTCTCCGCCTTGCAGCTCATGAACACCTTATTGCAGTACAAATAGGGAGATACACATATACTCGTGTGCGACTGTCGAAATAGAAAATGTACAATACAAAGTTCGTGTGAAATAGCGAGATGAAACTACAAAGGAAATTTCCAATGATCAACCGTGCATGATGAGTTTGACAAAATTCGTCTAAAGTAGCTCCAAACATGAACATGAAGTTGAACATTTATATCAACGAAAATAGAAACCGATCGTATGAATGGAACCACCACATCGATGTGCATATTTTTCATTTAGAGTGATGCCTTTAAGATCCGGTTTGGATAGCAGAAAGGTTCCCTGCCTTTTCCCCAAGGAGTGACCCTTAGTTATCAAACCCATGAGAGGATGTGCACTAGGATAAAGGCTATCACAAATCTCTGTCAACGAACTAAAATCCAGTTTTCAACCAGACCTTTAACAACCATAGGGGTGAAAACAATAGTATGAAAAATAGGCATGGGTATGAGGTCATACTGTCACAACCTTATATTTGTGCTCGGGATCTTAATGATTAATTTGAGCTCTGGAAGACAACCGCTATGATGTGATTGCGACGTGCAGCGGATAGGGCCTATGGTTGGACAACTGACTCTTGATGTAGGGCGTGTTCCGGTCAAGACGTAATTTGGACACATCCCCCACTTCGAGTCATTGCAAGGACATCTTGACGGGTGTCTTCTAGAGAACAAATTAAGATCATGATGATCCCGATCACAAACATACGGTTGTAAGAATCAAGTCCTCGTACCCATGCATGTTTTTATTATAAGTGTTTTCAGTAGCAACTGTGATAACAGTCCGGTCTAAAAACTGGAATTGAATTCTCTCGCAAAAGCTTGGTAGAAAACCCTTGTCGTAAGTGCACATCCTCTCATGGGTTTGATAACTCAGGGTCACACCTTGGGGAAAGAGGCTAGGAACCTTTCTGTTATCCGTTACCGAATCACCAAAGGGACTCATCACCTTCACGGTCATGAATGTTCGTGTTTCTCTTCCTCAAGTAGTGTTCCTCGCTACCCAACATAGACCAGCTCCACTGTGGACAAATATTAGAAAGAACACGAACGGAAATCCGCGGAGAAAAGAAAAGAGAAAGCGAAGTAAAACATTATTCTGGTTTTTTATTTTTGAAATGCAAAAGAAATGCAACCGGCAAAAAGAAAAAGAAAACAAACAAACAGAAAGCGAAACCGAATAGAAATCAAAGTATTGGAACAAACAATCACGAGTGTTTGAAGCTCACCGAGCTGAAGTACATCCTCATTACAAATTATTCAAATAAATACTTCCACATCTTGATGTAGACGTGGAAGTAACCTCCCCAAGCTTAAGATTTTTCAAACCCAAACCGATGAGGTTATTGTGCGGATGGTAGTTAGTAGCCTGCTACTTGTGAGCTGCGTTGGAATTTTCCCCGAAGAGCAGGTAGATGCAGTACGATAGAGATAAGTATTTCCCTCAGTGAGAACCAAGGTTTATCGAACCAATAGGAGAATCATGCAAAGCCTCGTGAATAGCACCTGCACGCACAAAAGCAAATACTTGCACCCAACGCGGGCAAGAGGGTTGTCAATCCCATTGAACTCGTTACTTGCAAGGATCAAATCTTCTCGTTGTAGATAGATAAATTGCAAAACAAAATAAAGTAAATAAAATTGCAGCAAAGGAATTTTGGTTTTTATAATATGATTAAAGTAGACCCGGAGGCCATAGTTTTCACTAGAGGCTTCTCTCTCGAACACATAACATACGGTGGGTGAACAAATTGTTGTTGGACAATTGATCAAAAAACGCATAGTTATGATGTATTCACGACAATGATCACGTATACATGCATCTGGTCCGAGACAAGTAGGCCGACTCCTGTCTGCATCTACTACTATTACTCCACCAATCGCCCCCGCTATCCAGCATGCATCTATGGTATTAAGTTCATAAAATAGGAGTAACGCCTTAAACAAGATGACATGATGTAGACAAAGTAAACCCAATCAATATGAATAAACCCCATAGTTTTACCCTAATGGAAACAATACAAATACGTGTCTTGTCCCCTTCTATCACTGGGATGTAGAGCACCGCAAGACTGAACCCATTACAAAGAACCTCTCCTACTGAAGAAAAATGAATCTAGTTGGCCAATCCAAATGGATAGATAGGAGAGAAATACAAAGCTATAACAACCATGCATAATAAAGTTTAGACAAGACTCAATTGCTTTCAATGAATATTCACATAATAAACCCACAATTCATCGGATCCCAACAAACACACCGCAAAAGAAGATTACATCGGATAGAACTCCAAGAAGATCGAGGAGACATTGTATTGAAGATCAGAGAGAGAGAGAGAGAAGCCATCTAGCTACTAGCTATGGACCTGTAGGTCTGTGGTGAACTACTCACGCATCATCAGAAGGCAGCAAGCTAGGATGATGTAGAAGCCCTCCGTGATCGATTCCCCCTCCGGTAGAGTACCAGAAAAGGCCTCTAGATGGGATCACAGAAGAACAGAAGTTTGCGGCAGCAGAAAAAGTGTTTCGGGTGCCTCTCTGTTGGTTTGGGAATATTTGGGAATTTATAAAGGTGGAATTAGGTCAAACGGAGTTGTGTGGGAGTCATGAGCTCGGGGGGCGCGCCCTGGTCTAGAAAAAATCATCGTAAAGTTTCATCATGTTTGGACTTTGTTTGGTATAGATTTTCTGAAAATTAAAAAACAAGCAAAAAAAGGAACTGGCACTGGGCACTGGGTTAATAGGTTAGTCCCAAAAAAATGATATAAAATAGCATCTAATTTCATATAAAGCATCCCAGATTGATAATATAATAGCATGAAACAATCAGAAGTTATAGATACGTTGGAGACGTATCAGCATCCCCAAGCTTAATTCCTGCTCGTCCTCAAGTAGGTAAATGATAAAGACAAATTTTTTTGATTTGAAATGCTACCTAACACGTGTATCATGTAATATTTTTTACAGTAGAATATTGAAATACGAGTGATTCAAGGCAATAGTCTATAATTTAACATAAAGCCATCAATACTCAGGTATACCAACAAACAATCATGCCTTTCAAAAATAAATAATTTAAAGAACGTTATCCCTACAAAATCATATAACCCGTCATGCTTAGTCTTCCTAACACAAAATATTAATCATGAACTACCCGATGACAAGCCAAGCAATTGGATCATACTTTTTAATGCGCTTCTGCTTTTTCCATCCCACGCAATACATGAGCGTGAGCCATGGATATAGCACTATGTGTGGAATATAATGCGGTGATAGAGATCAGTAAGGGGAAGTCAAACAAGGAAGAAAGCCTCACATCGATGCGTCTAATCAACGGGATGCCCATCAATTGATATCAATGCAAGGACTAGGGATTGCCATGTAATGGATGCACTAGGAGCTATAAGTGTATGAAAGCTCAATGAAAACTAAGTCGGTGTGCATCCAACTTTCTTGCTCATGAAGAGCTCGAGCATTTGAGGAAGCCCATCATGGAATATACAAGCCAAGTTCTATAACGTTAAATTCCCACTAGTATATGAAAGTGACAACTCAGGGGATTCTCTATATGAAAAACATGGTGCTACTTTGAAGCACAAGTGTGGAAAAGGATAGTACATTTGCGCCTTCTCTCTTTTTCTCTGATTTCTTTTTTCCTTTTTTCCTTTTTTTTCTTTTTTTTCGTCCGGTTCCTCAACCTGACTTGTGGGGGAATCATAGTCTCAATCATCATTTCCTCATTGGGACAATGCTCTAATAGTGATGATCATTTACACTTCTATTTACTTACAACTTGATATTACAACAACATGACTCTATATGAATGCCTTTGGCAATGTACCAGGATGTGCAATGATCTAGCGTAACATGTATAAAAAATGATGAACGGTGGCTGAGCCGCAAATACTATGTCAGCTATATGATCATGCAAAGCAATATGACAATGAATATGTATGTCATGAAAACGGGGCGGTGGAAACTGTATGGAAATATATCTCGGAATGCCTATGGAAATGCCATAATAGGTAGGTATGGTGGCTGTTTTGAGGAAGATATAAGGAGGCTTATGTGTGATGGAGCGTATCATATCACGGGGTTTGGATGCAACAACGAAGTTTGCACCGACTCTCAAGGTGAGAAAGGGCAATGCACGGTACCGAAGAGGCTAGCAAATTGCGGAAAGGTAAGAGCGCATATAATATATGGAATCACATTAGTCATAAAGAACTCATATAATTTTTGTGGAAGTTATTAGCCCTCGAAGTAAAGTACTACTCGCATGCCCTAGGGGGATATATTGGTAGGAAAAGGCCATCGCTCGTCCCCGGCCGCCACTCATAAGGTAGACACTCAATAATAAATCATGCTCCAACTTCATCGCATAACTAAAGACATACGTGCATACTTTGGGAATCACAAACCTTAACATCAATATTCTTACTAAACCATAATCATCTACTAGTACCCCCACATATTACCATCTTAATATCACAAAACTATTGCAGGGGATCAAACATATTATATTCAATGATCTACATTAAAGTTTTATTATACCCCTCTTGAATACCTATCCTTTATGGACTAGTCTTATAACCCGTAGAAATTACCATTACTATTTATTAGACTCTCAAAAAGATTTAAATGAAGCACTAGAGCAACTGCCTAGCTCAAAAGCTATAAGTGAAGCACATAGAGCATTCTAACAAATCATGAATAAATGCGTGTCCCTCTCAAAAGGTGTGTCCAGAAAACAATGATTATGGCAAACTAAAAATAAAAATAAATAAATAAACTACTATGGCACAAGACGCTCCAAGCAAAACTCATATCATGTGATGAATAAAAATATAGCTCCAAGTGACATACCGATAGATTATAGACGAAAGAGGGAATGCCATCCGGGGCATCCCCAAGATTAGACGCTTGGGTCTTCCTTGAATATTACCTTGGGGTGCCCTGGGCATCCCCAAGCTTAGGGTTTTACCGCTCCTTATTCTTTCATCCATCGTTATCTCACCCAAAACTTGAAAAATTCAACACACAAAACTGAACAGAAACCTCATGAGATCTGTTAGTCTAATAAGAAAATCATAAACTTTAGGTACTGTTATGAACCCATTCATATTCTATTATTGCATAATACCTACTATATTCTAACTTCTCCATGACTTATACCCCCCGATATAATCCATAGCATCATTAAAACAAGCAAACTATGCAACGAAAACAGAATCTTTCTAAAACAAAACAATTCGTAATGACCTGAAAAAATACCATACTTCTGTAAAACAAAAAAACTAAAACATTAGGACAACATAGGAATTTTTTATAACAATTATGTGTAAAAATCAGATCAAATGGACGTTCTAGTGATTTTTAGAAATTCCTGGACTGAGTACAAAAGTTTCTGTTTTTCACAGAATCAAGTCAACTATCAACCAAATCATCCCAAAGGCTTTACTTGGCACAAACACTAATTAAAACATAAAAACACAATCATGACAGTAGCATATTTGTGTCAAAACACCAAAATTATAAATGATAACTATTGGGTTGTCTCCAACAAGCCCTTCATTTATAACCATTAAGATAGGCTTTGAGATTTCAATGATGCTCACATGAAAGAGAAGAACTGAAGCACAAAGAGAGCATCATAATACATGTGAAAAACACATTTAAGTCTACCATACTTCCTATGCATAGGCATTTTATAAGCAAAACAAATTATCAAGACAAGAAATAACTAGCACATGCAAGGGAGAAGAATAAAACATTGACAATCTCAACATAATGAGAGGTAATTTAGTAACATGAAAATTTATACAACCATATTTTCCTCTATCACAATAATTACAAGTAGGATCGTACTCAAACTCAACAATAAAATTTTCGCTTCATGATCCACATGCATAAGAATTTTATAATCATCAAAGATAGTGGGATTAACATCAACTAAAGTCATGACCTCTCCAAACCCACTTTTATCAAAAAATTCACAAGATTGATAATTCTACAAAGTAGTGGAATCATTATTACCTAAAGTTGATGCTCTTCACTACAAAAAAGAGACACATCCATGACATTATGTTCCAAGCAAAAACGTTTTCTATCATGCTAATGACACTTCTATGACAATAATTGTGACAAAAACACGTATCATCATAATGTGGTGGGCTCCTATTTCCATGACAAAAAATCATGACAGAAAATGGGCTTTTCGCCCTGGGCAGGCCGGAGACGCACCTACATGACATTCTTTGGGCCGTCCATGACGGAAAAATCCTGGTAGAATTGAGGGCGAGGAAATTTTTGGGGAGTTCCCAGTTACGGTGGGTGGTCAGGGCCGAGCGATGCACCGTGGTTTGCGCGTTTCTCTCGTATGTACACGTATGTCTGCGAGGCGTCGGCTCTAACTGAACCCGAGCGAGGCGTTCGCTTACTGAACCTGAGCGATTGCACTAGCTATGTTACTGAACCCGAGCGATCGATCCCTTCGCAGCTGACTGAACCCGAGCGATTGCACTAGCTACGTTACTGAACCCGAGCGATCAATCCCTTCATTGCTGACTAAACCTGAGTGATTCCTTCGCTGTTGATTGGACCCGAGCGATTCCTTCTTTGTTGCTGCTAACTGAACTCGAGCGATCGATCGCTGCTGCTGCTTATGAAGCCGATCGAGCCCTCGTGCGAGACGTAGCTAGCCGGTGTTGGGTTGCCTCTCGATGAACAATGACCGTTGCTACCGCGCGCGCGATACGTAGAACGAGTCAAGACGTGGTGAGTCGAGCCGGTTGGTTGGCTGTGGATGAACAGTTCCCGGTGGGGGTTGGATGAATAGGACCCCGTGGTTGCCGTTGGATGACAGGACCCCGAAGAGGCCGCCACACCCCAGTCGGTTGGGGTGGATGAACAGGACCCCGCGGAGGCTGGATTAATAGTAGCTGGCGGAGGCTAGATGAACAGTACCTGGTGGAGGCTGGAGGAAGTCGCGGTGGATGAATAGTAGCAGGTGGAGGCTGGAGGAAGTCGATGGTGGATGAACAGTAGCCCGTGAAGGCTGGAGCGAGGTAGTAGACGATGAATGAACAGTAGCCCGCGGAGTCCCGTTTTGCGGTACACCACACCCCTAACGACTGTAGGCGCTCGAACAGAAGTCCATTTCCTATGTTTTGCAGTACACCACACCCCTCTCGATCAACAGGACCCTGTTTCGACCGAAGGCGGTTGGAGAGAAGTCTGTTTCCTCCGTTTTGCTGTATGCCACACCCCTCCCGATGAACAGGACCCCGTTTCGACTCTAGGCGGTCAAAGAGAACTTTGTTTCCTCCGTTTTGCGGTACGCCAGACCTTGAGACGATGAACATGACCCTGTTTTGGCTTATCCGTCCAAGCCGGTTGGCTCCCAATGAACAAGGCGCATTCCGACCCAGTCGGTTGCCTCCCGATGAACACGGTGTTGTTTCCTCCATTCCGACCCAACCGGTTGGCTGCCGATGAACATGACGCTGTTGCTGCACGCGTTCGAGACCCCGCCTGTATGTATGTACGTGGCCGTATTTACTTTCTTGTAGCATGGCCGTGTACACGATTTAGATAGGACTACCTGAACTACTACGTCGGGGCTCTACTACGACACAAGCCGCTCCTTGCTCGGCCACGATTCATCGCTACAGAGAGACCGTTCGACCGCTATGTACGTACATGTTCCTGACAAGACATATAACGCTATGTATGTTTCGACCTGGTGGGTCCCAACTATAATGGAAGTTATGGGGGAGCTTCCTTCCATGCGAAGATATAGCTGGTCGGTCCCAGCTGTCAGGGAGAGGATTCATTTTTATGCGCGTAATAAGGACGCACTTCCTTGCGTGCTAATATGTAGCTAATGGGTCCCAGCTGTCAGGGGAAGGAATCTTTTTTGGCACGTAATAAGGATGCACTTCCTTGCATGCGAAGATGTAGCTGGTGGGTCCAGCTGTCAGAGGAAGGAAACATTATTTTTCCGTGTAAAAAGGAGGCAGTTGGATGCGTGCATCCATGGACGTGGTGTGTCCCCACTGTCAGCCTCTCCACGTATAGTCGTCTTCTGATGACTCTCGTTTGTTGACCACGTTGACCACGCCGCACCGAGAGCACCAAGGCGGTGCTAGATGGCGAGGCCCCAGACGGGAACGACCTGGAGATGGGGAAGACGAGGTAGTGGAGTTGCAGACAGAGAGGAGTGCGAGACTTGACTGGTTCAGGCGCGGGGTGGGGCTACACTTGGCGGAGAATAATAGGAGGTGCGGAGGAGTGGAAGGATGGCCTGACCGTCGGTGGGGTAGCGTTTCGCTGCGAGGCGCGCAAAGCACCACCGCTGGACGCCTGAGCCTGGAGCAGGCGGTCCCGCTAGCACTGGAGGAAGAAGACAAGAGATTGAAGAAGAATGTCGGCCATTGGATGTAAATCAAACGCCTTGCTTAGGCTTCGACCCATTGGCCCACATGTCAACCAGTCCATTTGGTTGGCTGGGTGAAACAATAATGTAGCATTTATGCAACCCATTTATATATTATGTTAGAATTTACAGCCCATTGCATATTTTTTTCAAAATACACAGATTTGCTGGGCTGGACGGAGAAATGTTATAAAAACATAAACACGTGATTGCACGTCTATTATTGCTTAGGCTTCGACGCCTTATTACTGGTTGGTTCCAGTCAGTAAAATCTTAGCAAACTTAGTACGCAATCACCAAGAATTAACTTGCGAACTTATTGTTAAACAATTATTGTTATTATTATTATTTTGTAAGAACTTATCAATTTACCAAATAAAATATTATTTTAATTTGATGAGTTAATAAGATGTCGGGTATTATTATCTTTTAGGCTAGACATGAGACAGTTGAGTTGGTTCTAGGGAAAACTAGTGGGAGAAAAATCAGATTACCTCAAAAAAGAAAGTGGGAGAAAAAAACAGAGATAGGATTAATAAAAAAGAAAAATAAAGGAAGTGGGAAGGTCTATACAAAGGTTGGACGAAGGACAGGTCAAACGGGAACCTTAGGTTGTTTCTAATATATATATATGTAATAAAATAAAATATAAATAAAATATACTATTATAGAAGGGAAAACATAGGTTCATTTTGGCATTCTTATAGAAAAATAGAACTGGGTTGTGCGTTGTCTTAAAAAAACATAAGTTGGGTTGCTGATGTTATAAAATAAGATAGGCTAGGAGGCCCAAAGGCCGCTTGATACCTGCTGGACCTCAAAAATATGTTGAAACCTGCTGGATCAACCGTGTCTGTATGATGGGCTGTGCATGTTAAACAACAAAACCTAGGCCATGGACCTGGTGGGCCCAGACTGTCAGCCTCTCCACGTACAGTCATCTCCTAATTCCTCTCGTTTGTTGACCACGTTGAGAACGACAAACGGCGGCGGAGCGGCGAGAGCACCAAGGCGGAGGACGATGTCGAGAACTCGGACTGGAACCAACCGGAGCCGGGGAAGACGTAGGCGGATGGGAGTACAAGGGTTGACTTGTTCGGGTGCAGGGTGGGCCGGTGGAGTTGGGGTCGCCGAAGAACAAAATGAGATGTGGGGGAGTAGAGGGATGGCCTGGCCTCCATAGGCTAGGATGGGTCGCCAAGGCGTGCGGGGCAGCGCCGCCAGCCGCTGTAGGAAGAGGACAAAAGATTGAACAAAATAAAGAAATACAAATGGATAGGTTAGAAATGGATAGGTGGTTGGTCCCGATGTCCGTGTACGAGATCTGCTGGGTCAACCTCAGAAGGGGAATATGTTGAGAGGAAGGAGATTCAAAGCACACCAGCTGTTGGATTTTAATCTAATGGCTACCAGAAGGACTGGCGCAAGAGGTATCAAACTTAACCTGTTCTCATCGTTCGTGATCAAAGATGACCACCCTGAGTGAAGTTATCTGGTAATCTTGCCAAAATGAATGGATGTGCAACCTACAGGAAACTGGACTCGGACCTAGATAAAACTGCGCTGAAAAAAATGATACACCTGCTGGATTCCCATAATCATGTTGTGGGCCGCGGATGTCCTAAGAAAATAGACCTGCGTTGGGCAGCCATGGCCCAGTTGATACCCACTTGACCTTAAAAAAGGAAACATGCTAGGCCAGTGAACTAGCTACATACATAAGCAAATAGCCACCAAAAATGTAAATACATTAATGGGTTCTTAGACGAAATATTTCAGATACAACACATAATTACGACACATAGGCTAATGCATGAATCACTGAGATGATAAAGGTGCTTAAACGGACAAATTACACCATCTAGATATTCCTGGCACACTTGATCATGATGCTGCGGCTATCCGTGTACTCCCCGGTTATGGGAAGCAGACACGCCCTCATGTCCAAGATGCTTGTACATGTCATAGCATGCGTATGCGTCCTTGGCCTCGTAGGTGATGTAGGCTAGATTTGGAGGTACCTCCCATGTGTTCAGGTCTGTCGTACCACATCTTCTTTCATGTTGGCATAGCAGGGGTCGATGATGGCCCCGGTGAGGTCAACCACGGAGTCCTTCTCCTGCCCGTTGCCGATGATCTTGTATTGCTTCTAGATGTTGACGAGCTTTTTGCACCAGATGGTCGAATCGTAAAGAACAGTGGCGTTTTTCTTGCTATCCACCATAGCAAAGGTGCAGTCGGTGGTGCCAATGAAATGGGCGAATGCTCCAGAACCTCTGATGGCCCTATAATAATGGTAGATGAGAATCTCGTCCTGCACGCATACCTGGGCAACGGCGATCCGTTGGTCCCTACCAGGAGATAGATGGATGGGCACAAGGTCTAGTCCCGTGACCTTGTGCTTCTCCTCTTGTAGGTATTGCTTGAACTTGGCGAGGCAGAGCTTCACCGAGTCTGGATCGTTGGTGTACATCACATTCAATTTGGTGCTGCCATGGGTCTGAACGATGAACTCAAAGGTGAACTCCTTGCTGAAGTCCATATCCAGCAGGCTCACCCCTCGGATTGCCATTGGATTATCTTCTCACATAGAGTTGATGTGGCGTTTCTCGTTTTGTGGGGATTGGGGGCAGGGGGAAGATGAAGACGATGGGGAGATATGGAGAGCGGAGGGGTCCTTATTTACACTGGGGATCAGTGTGTAGTGGGGTACTGGGGGTCGGCAGCAACAGTTCATTTTTTCAATCTTGGGGAACTGCAATCGCCAGTGAACGTAGTGGGTAGGTGGCGGCAGCAGTTTGTTTTTCAACTCTTGGGGAACTGCAATCGCTAGTAAACGGAGTGGGTACAGGTAGCAATAGTTATAGTACCCCTCCTCCCTTGCCCGCTATACGCCCGGAAGAACACGCCTCCTCGACGCATTCAAATGCCTCCATTAAACAGGCCTGGAAGCCGAGAAACCTATTCCAGCCACGTGTCCGTTCACAAGCGGGCAACTTTACTTAAATTTTATTTGCTTTACTTAAATTTTATTCTTAAATCAAGCAAAGCATTGTCTCACTCTATCAGTGCCACAGGATCAACATGCAAAACAATTAGAATTATTATTCCCAGGGCGCACACGATCAACTCATTTGCCACTTACAATCTTACAATACTACCAAGTTTGAACAACTTGTTATGGTTGTTGTCCTCTGCATCATCGTGCCGTGTTTCCCAGCTTGCAAGATTGACAAACAACCAATAAGATTCAAATAATAAGTACAACAAGATGCCTACACATCTCAATGATTCACATATCAGAGCCAATAGTTACTATACAACTAAAACATTATGAGAATGTGAACAAATAAATAAAATAATATCGATTCTTCATGTAAGCAATTTGATTCAAGGATTTTCTGAAACATTGAAACCAGTCCTGTTTACGGCCACGCAGGTCAAACATTGGCAGATAAAATGTTCTGCATCACTGGTGGCACTACCACTTCCAATATATGCATAAGTGGGTCGCTCCTCTCCACCACGATCAGACCGGACTCTTTATATTTTCTTTTCAAGTTGGTTCTCAACTTCTGCCTTATAGATTTTGAAGTAGTGTAGAGCCTCCACCTTAGTATTTAACAAATACACATAGCACATTCTAGTGGAATCAACGTCATGAAATATTTCTTTCCACCTTTAATCAAGACACCATTCATCTCGCACAGATCTGAACATATGAACTCTAGTGGTGCCAGGTGTCTCTCCTTTGGCTAAAGTGGAACTCGAGATTAAATCCATCTTGGCTAGCCGTGTCATACAACCCAAGGACTTAGCGAATGCTTTTGACCATCCCAACATTTGTAGTTGAGTATTCCTATTAGCACAGAGAAAGAAAGAGCATGATTACTATAATAGTGGCACTAGTTGAAGCAACTTTATTTTCAAAACGAGAAAAGATTGCGATAGAATAGCTTTATTAAAAAAACAGAACGTTAGCACAGTATGACAAAACATGATAATGTGGATAAAGGATAATACTGACCTGTGTGAGATGACTTTGGGAGATCAAGTTATTCTTCAGGTCCCCGTATCTTGCCATGAAGGTGATTCATTGACATCTATTAACAACCTCATTGTGGCAGTAGAAGGAGGAGCGTCGACTCATTCCAATCTCTTTTTTGTGCAGTTCAACTAAAATTATGGCACATCCTCGACGGTAGGCCTGATGGACTCAACTATTTCAGTGCACATGCTATGTGATTGACGCAGTGCACATGGGCTTGATTCTGCCGGATACGCCTTCTGCAAGTTATCTACATTGGAAATGAAATGGTAGCTAAGACAATAGCTCTATTTTAAATTATCATTACTTCATTTTATCAGTGGGAGTAACTGTTCCAAAACATTGCCTCAAATTATTAGTAACATTACATTAAGATGCAAAAACAATATCATTCTTACTTTCTCATAGCAGTGCCAAAACAGTAGCACAAGATCACTAGCTGGATGCAGAGTCAAAATCAACCAAAAAGGAACATACCCAGTCATGGGAACCATAACTGAGAGAGGGGCCCTACGCCGCCATGACGGTAGGCCTGATGGACTCAGCTAGTTCAGTACTCGATTCTCCCGGATACGCCTTATGCAAGTGCTGAACCTGCAGCTCCACTCGGATGATTCAATTCATGCCACCTTTTTGTGCAGTTCACCTAAAATGAAGCAATTTTTGCATCATGTAGCTAGCAAGAAGTACTTGGTCTCATGAGCTGGCAGCTTGTTCTTTATTAGTTGCACTAAAATTGAGCAGCATTAAGGTTGGCTGTCATGCTCATGCAAGGTGCAACTATAATTGCTTATCCTTTTGTGCAAAGGCAAATAAACTATTGCACCCGAATATCGGCAGAGTTATTCGAAGAGTTTAGGAACTCCAATCACCCTTGTGCAGTTCCACTAAAATCGAGAGATGTTGCCCATGTGACATTTTAGTATAACTGCACAAGACACACTTTCCAAAAAAAGTGTTTCGTGCAGTTCACCAAAAGGTCACAATAGCAACGAGGTGAAATGGATATCCCCATCTACACAAAAAAGATAGAGAGAAAATAGTTACTGGTCAATAACCAAATATGAAACATACATGAAATGAAAAGAAGCATCTTCATTATCTTCATGGCTGACGGTGTCTTGGATTAGGGGGTGCCAACCTAGTAGGCCCATGCTCCTCGGATTGGGACGATGGGCCCTCATTCATTCTCAAGAAGGACTGCGGAGGCTATATGTAGGAGGCGTGATCAAGACTACCTCCACCGAAGACTTGTCGTATACTCCAAGATTTCTCCTGCTGCCTTGTGCCTAGATACCAACTTTGTAACCCTAGATGCCCTACCTGGCGTGTATATAAGCCGTGGGGTTTAGCCCGTAGAGGGGACATAGCGCAATATCATTCACCTGGACCTATAGTTAGACCGCATCTTATGATCTTGAGGTAGATCAACTGTGTACTTGATACATCTCCATTAATATAAACAAGAGCAGGACGTAGGGTTTTACCTCTATCAAGAGGGCCCGAACCTGGGTAAAACATCGTCTCTCTGTTCCTGTTATCATCTGTCCGAGATCCATAGCTCGGGACCCCCTACCCCAAGGTCTGTCGGTTTTGACACCCACACTGGTGCCTTCATCGAGAGTTCTGCTGTGGGATCAACAGAAGTATCAATGGCTCATTTGCAGATCAACTACGGCAATGGTCGTGGGAGCATTTACGCCCCCAGTCAGCTTTTTGTGTTCGGCAGCATGATCTTATGTGCCGATTCGACGGGCCATCTCGCCTCCGTCTAGAACTATGCCCCAGGTCGGGTCGTGACCTTTAGAGGCCTTGAGTACACCACAGATTCCCGTGGCGAACTCACCCTATTGGGTTGGACGCCCGGCCGGATTGAGAACCTGCCCGGATTCAGAGTCTCGACTCCGGAACTGATCTCTTTTGAGGACGTCGGGCCAGGACCCGTGGTGCCATAGATCTCTAGCCCAAACAGAGATCCGGCCCCCGCCTCAAAAACTACATCGGATTTAGAACCGACCCTGGCGCCGGATCGAGAATCACTCTCAGATCGCCTTCACACCAAAAAACATGCCAAGTTATACGCCAGGTACACTTCGAGTCAGCCCCGCCTACAGCCTAGCCCTGAATTCCAAAGAATTATCCCACCTCAATGAGATGATTGACCGTATCCAGAGCATGTCTATCTCGGACGACAAGACTTCAGTTTATGATCAGATCGAACCTAAAGCCGACGACCAGGAGATTTACATCCCACCCACCACCCACCTAGTCGCCACTGTCGACGACTTAACCAATGTATTGGACTACGGTGAGGCCACAGACATGGATAAAGATGCTGATGGCCCCACAGAAAACACTTCACCCCTGTTAAACACTGGCAAGTGGACCGCGACATCCACCTGCGATGTCTACATGGTTGACATCCCCAATTCCCCTCCAAGACGTCAGCGTAGACGCAGAAGGGGCAACAATGGGGAACCTAACGGCAATAACACCGCCGCCGTCAACGGCGACGCAACGGCCAGGGACGCCAGTAACCCCGAGGAGCACTTTCAAGCCTCCCCAGTACAAAACACAGTCCCAAAGGAAACCCTGAGGACTTAGATCCCAATGACCTCTTTGAAGGGGTCGACGACAATTACATGTTGGAGTCTGAGGAGGATGAGAGCCTCGGCACCGAGGACTACATCATCCCCAAAGACCCTTTTGAACAAGAGCGCTTCCGACGGCGCCTCGTTGCCATGGCTCGGAGCATGAAACACAAGCAGCAGTAGTTGTAGGCTAACACCGATGCACTGAATGAAAAGTGGGTCAAAGTGCTCTCGGCCGAGCAAGATGTAGAAGACCGGCACCGTAGTGCGCCAAAATCGTACCCATGTAGGCGTCTACTGTCAGAGTTTGATGAAGAGCTAGCCGCCGATGAGCCTGATCGCCCCCCTAGAGGTCGGTATTGGCCAATGCAGGAAAATCTCAACACTCAGACGGCTACGCGCCGTTATGGCAAGGATCCCGTGGACCCTAGGCCCTCACGAAGTTTGACATCACATTGAGGCAAACAATGCACCTCCTTGGTCAATTTGCAGATCAAGAGGATGCATGCCTGCTGGGACGGGTGGCTACGATGCCTGGATGGACAGAAACGGCCACGCCCGAGATCAAGCCTACACATGGCTCTCCCCTGACCTCCGACAGGATACCCACTAGTACGCGTCGGTGCTATACAAACGGTTTTAAACCCCTTTCCGCGACGACATTTGGAACCGTCGCCTAGTGAGTGACGGCGATAGGGGGGTCCTTCCCACACGACCCAGAAACCGTCGGGGATATGCCCTCCTGGCACACACGCTCGGCAAAATGAGGTTGTGTGCGACCGGCGAGCACTCAAATACGGAAATATGTATAGTAGAGCTTAAAAATTACAATTATACAAGCGAAATTGTTTCCGGTCGCAAGTACATCCCACACAGTTAGTCCCCGCTAAACGTTTCCATTCGTATGTACATCCCACACAGTCGCTCCAAGGAAAACGTTTCCGTTCACAGGTACATCACACACAATTTTTCCCGTTAAATCGTTTGTGATAGCATTGCCATTGCACACGATATTAACAATTTTATCGTTTGCGTTATTGAATGCATCACACACGGTGCGTAGAAGAAACTGTGTGTTAAAGGCTGTCCATCACACACAATTTTTATGTGGTAAACATTTGCGCAAGGTGGCCTAACGCAAACAGTTTTCAAGAGGATGTCGTGTGTGCAGTGGAGATTGATCGCACACGTAGTGGATCGTAGAAACGTTTCTGATCTCCACGTCTATCGCAGACGTTTCGGTTTCGCAAACCGTGTGTAGTGTAATCCCTAATTAATCTCTAATTTAAAAATCACATGTTTTGAATTTGAAAGTAGGCAATCACTTATTTCATATCCAACCATGTTTATTACAAATATAGGTTCAACCACGAATGCGTAACTCGATGCACAGGTACATATACTGAAGAACTACAGAAGCACCAAGTAAAGAATGATGAACCACAGTTGTACTAAAGATTGTAAAGAGAGAGACGAAAGACATTCTGGTTGCTGGAGAAGGTGAAGCGGAATGCCCATATTGTGCCCTCCTCCATGCGTAATGCGCGCACGACTCTAGGCCAACCCCTTGTGATGGCTGCCCGTCCATCCTTCACTGTCTTCATTACGACTTCTCGATGCTCATTGTAGTCTGGATGAAATACTTTAACCTTCATTGCGTGTCCACCAATCATGTACTTTGTGAGGTAATCTTAAGTGAACTGCTTCGGGAACCACTGGGAACAAAAAAGATTCATACATTGTTGTCTAACAACTCATTATGGGCAGTAAAAAGAGAAGGATGCAGAGTTTGTAGTTACCATCCTACAGCTCACTGTTGTGTTTGATAGAGCATAAACAAATAATTTGCTTGCCACCATTCGTATCTTTTTGCTAATAATCCTTATCAGTTTCCTCACTTGATGCTTGTTCATGAATATCTCATTGCCCCATACGCAAAAAGGGTCGATGCGTGGATCCTTGCCAAGGGCATATGTACCTACAAGCAACATACTGGTGTGCGTCGGTCCTAAACAAATGGTTTTTAACCCCTTTCCGCGACGGTATTTGGAACCGTCTCCAAGTGAGTGTGGGCGATAGGGGGGTCCTTCCCACACAACCTAGAAACCGTCGGGGATATGCCCTCCTGGCACACACGTTCGGCAAAATGAGGTCCTATGCGACCGACGAGCGCTCAAATACGGTAATACGTACAGTAGAGCAAAAAAATAGAATTATACAGCGAAATTGTTTCCGATCGCAAGTACATCCCACACAGTCAGTCCCCGCTAAACGTTTCCGTTCGTATGCACATCCCACACAGTCGCTCCAAGGAAAACGTTTCCGTTCACAGGTACATCACACACAATTTTTCCCGTTAAATCGTTTGCGTTATTGAATGTATCACACACGGTCCGTAGAAGAAACTGTCTGGCAAAGGCTGTCCATCACACACAATTTTTATGTGGTAAACGTTTGCGCAAGGTGGCCTAACGCAAACAGTTTTCAAGAGAAAGTCGTGTGTGATTGTTCATTGATCCAACACGGTTTATTCCTAGAAACTGTGTGCATTGCCTGAGGTCATCGCCCACGGTATTATTTCAACAACCGTTTGCAATAGCAAAACCCAATTAGCAGGCAAATTCGCCATTAGCAGGCTAATTATTCAATTGTTCATAATCAATTTATTAATCTAATTGACATTTCATATTAAGCACACAATATATTTCATTTCCATATTAAGGAAGCATAATTTCATAATTGAAATACATCAGAGTACAACATGATATAGCTTCAGCACTCAGCTACCCCATTACACAACTGCACCAGCAGCAAGTTCCACATGCAACATGTAGAACCTTTCGAAATTAGCATCATAGACGGTATATAGACAGATGCATCTCATCTGGAAAACTGCTGAAGCGGAAGGCGAATATTGAGCCTTCATTCATGTTGAAGGTCTTTGCAACTTTAGGCTAGTGCATGTGGATGATTGACCGTCCGTCCTTCGTCCTCTTCAGGAACACTTCAATATTGAACCGTGGGTGTTGTATAAAAACCTTCCTCGCCTCCTAACCATAGAGGTGGTTTGAGAGGTAATCATCAGTGAACTGCTTTGGAAAGGCCTGAAAACAAGGATGTGCATAAATATCTTCCTATATTGAAAATGGGGCAAATGAATAAAAAAAGGCAAGGTATAATAGTTAGTACCATCTTGTAGTGAACTGATGTCTTCTTAATTGTGCAGACAAAGATCTTATTGTTTTTTGTCGCTAATTTCTTTATCCTAACATTCTTTCTGAGTTTCTTGATTTGATTGATATTCATGGACAACTCATTTCCCCATATGCAAAAAGGGTCGAACAGTGGGTCAAAACCTCTGACAGCAGGACCTACATGTGTAAGACCAAATTGTAAAAAAACTAAATATTAGAATGGTTCCTGCAATTGCACAATAATGTGCTATTAGAAAACGGACCATGCATGTGCTAACCTCGATTGTAAACCTTAGTGCTTCCCATTGTTTCCCTGCAACACATATAAGGTAGTTAGTCATCAGGTTAAGTAAGGGTTCGCATGCTATCAGCAAAATATGTTGATGAAAAATAAGCACATTGCAGATTCATCAGATTAATTCAAGCCACACGGAAAACCCATTTACCCAAACCAAGCATGATTAAGAACTAGGAAATATAGCACTTGTATATGTTTCTCATGTATTAAGTGCAGCCAAATTCGATTTATTCCTCACATACACAACAATACAAAATTCTACCCACGACAATTGGACATTGCATTGCAGAATTGAACCAAGCAGTTAACTAAACATCACAACAAATGAACCAAACATTAACTGAGCACCACATTGCACAATATAACATACTCATAATAGAAGATCAGACAGTTAACCAAATAGTTAACTACAACCAATTGTATTTGTTTCTCATGTATTTATTACAGCCAAATTCAATTTATTCCTCACATGGTATACAATAACAAAATGCACCCACAATTTTGTAAAGATAAATTCGATTTATTTGTCACACGGAAGACAATACAAAATTGCAGCCTGAAGAATTGAACATCACATTTGTAGAATTTAACCAAACAGTTAACTGAAGGCGACAACTAATTAACAAAACAGTTAATAAGTGAGCACCACACTGCACGACATATAGAACATATACACTAGAGCGACAGATTGCATGGTAAAATTAGATCGCACAATTCACTAGAATTTGTGAAGGAAAGGCAGGAGCAGCACACGCAACGGGTAAACCGAGCATGCTTAACCGGCATAGCTAGCAAATGGCAAGGTGCTCCTTCAAGATCTGAGGGTCGGCACGAATGGCAGCCATCACGACCTCATCCGCGCGTGCGGCTGCGATTTGCTTCTCTGCTGCCAAATGCTCCTTGAGGTCCTGGCTATACTGCGTTCACCATGGCTTAGGCTGGCGCTTATTTGGTGGAGGGGTCGGTGATTTGGGTGGAAGGTGTCACGCTCGCGCCGGCGGTCGGGGCATGTGGGATGTGGAAGGAGGAGGAGGATGGGGGTCAGGTGTGGATTACCTGCCTGGATAGAGGAGGCCGAGCAGCGTGAAGGAGGGTCACCGACGAGGAGACGGCGCTGCAAGCAAGGAGTGAAGGTTTCAACTTGGAAAAGAAGGCAGAAAGAGGGGAAATGTGGCTTTTGGTAGGGGGGAGGGGGCGGGGAGTTAGATATTTCCATGGAAGCCGAAAATTTGGAATCGCTTCAGCGAAAAAACTGGCGCGTGAAGTGTAATCAGACACAGTCCCTTATTCAGAACTGTGTACGATATGTGGACATCACAAACGATTCAGATAGCTTAACCCGTGTGTGATGAGTTTGAACGTCAAAAGTTTTGGTTCGAATTTGCATGGTTACAGTGGCCATCCACGTCATTGCATAATTTGGGTACACAAAGGAGACTACAGCACACCCACACTTCTTAATCGAGCAAGTTCAGCAATTAAATAGAGCTAGCTGACCTAAACATTACTCTAGAAAATTAAAGACCGACCTCTTAATTAAACAAAACAAAGAGTACAACTACGGCTGGTGCTCGTCGATCTCCGCCGCCGCCTCCATGTCTAGCTGGCGCCCGACGGTCTCCTGGGGAAGGGGCTCCATGGCATCCATCGCACCATACTCGGCAAGCATCTCGCCATCCGCGTCCACAATCTCTTTGGAAAAGGCCGCCATGAGCTGGGCGTGGGCGGACGCGATATGGGCTTGGACGGGCTCCATCATCACAAGGTATGCGGTGGAGGAACGGACGACTGCTCGAACGCTCTCGGCGATTGCCAGCTCTTCGGCCGTGGGTTGCCGGCCGTTGTCGGAGAAGCTTCATTCGATTTGTGCGGTGACCGCCAGGAGCTGGGAGTGGGCGGCCTCGACATGGTCGTGGGCAGCCTCCATCAGTGCTAAGGCCGCCGCTGCAGAACAGACAGCTGTCGTGCCGCTCTCGCCAGTTGCTATCCCCGAGGTAGATGTTGCTGTTGCCACCTGAGAAGCAACAGCGGCCGTTTGGGCTGCCTTTGCCGCCCGGTCGCAGATTGAGGCCGCGCTCATGCACCTTGTTAGCACGCGCATGGCGGCTGCGGTCATGCTTTCGCCGGAGTGGGCCACCGAAGTTGCCCTCACGACGCGGGTCCACGTGCCCATCTTTCACCGGCGATGATTGAACAGTGAAATTATATTTGGGGAGCGAGCTAGTGTGCTTGAGACGCTGGCTGTGGACTGTAGCCGACACACCTTCTCGCGTAAGCCATAGGCGTACTATACACCGACGGTGCTCCAGGATATTTTGTACTTCATCTCACACGGTTGCTGATAATAAACTGTGTGCGATCTACTTGATTTTTCATCTTGATTTGAATTACATAATGGGGTCACAGCGGCAATGGGCGGTGTTTGAATTGCTAGACCTTTTATCTAGAGTGAACATGCAACTATATGTCTGTCGTAAAAGAATTGGAATTATTCAGGGTTCGTTTGAACATTTAATACATTAAATTGGATTTCTAGCCATTTCAGGTGAACAATTCAAATTTGAACTACATGCACATGCTCCAGTGCATATAAATTGGTCGAAAAATCAAATATGTGTCCTTGGGTGCTTGCTTAGGTCCCATGCAAGAAATGGGAATGAATTTCAAACACCAGGGCACCGTTGATTATCGGCAAAACATTAAGATGGCTGGTTTTTAAATTCTAGTAAATCAAAAACTCGTCTGAAATTCATGAAACTTGGCATGCTATCATGGAGCGGCATCAACATGCCGTGGTAAATTTTTTCCCATTTGGGGCAGGTTTGGGTATATGCTTCTCACAAACCGGAGCTTCTCACAATAGGCATGATGGTTTTCGGTAGGGAACGTCCCACCTTTGGGGACGAAACAATATCCATTGCCTCTTATTGCTTTCAATTTTTTTTCTCATGTCAACATAGAACAACAGGAGTGTTGTGTGAATTTTTGTGATTTTTCGGGGTCCGTTTGGACATTTTTATGCATTAACTGAGTTTTCAATGCATTTATGTGCATAATTCAAATTTGAACTACATGCAGATGCTCCAGTGCATATAAATTGGTCGGAAAATCAAATATGTGTCCTTGGGTGCATGCTCAGGTCCCATGCAAGAAATGGGGGTGAATTTCAAACACCAGGGCACCGTTGATTGCCGGCAAAACATTGAGATGCCTGGTTTTTAAATTCTAGTAAATCAAAAACTCGTTTGAAATTCATGAAACTTGGCATGCTATCATGGAGTGGCATCAACATGCCGTGATACAAATTTTGTCCCATTTGGGGCAGGTTTGGGTATATGCTTCTCACAAACCGGAGCTTCTCACAACAAGCATGATGGTTTGCAGTAGGGAACGTCCCACCTTTGGGGACGAAACGATATCCATTGCCTCTTATTGCTTTCAATTTTTTTCTCGTGTGAACATAGAACAACAGGAGTGTTGTGTGAATTTTTGTGATTTTTCGGGGTTCGTTTGGACATTTTTATGCATTGACTGAGTTTTCAATGCATTTATGTGCATAATTCAAATTTGAACTACATGCACATGCTCCAGTGCATATAAATTGGTCGAAAAATCAAATCTGTGTCCTTGGGTGCATGCTTAGGTCCCATGCAAGAAATGGGAATGAATTTCAAACATCAGGGCACCGTTGATTGCCGGCAAAACATTGAGATGCCTGGTCTGTAAATTCTAGTAAATCCAAAACTCGTCTGAAATTCATGAAACTTGGCATGCTATCATGGAGTGGCATCAACATGCCGTGGTACAAATTTTGTCCCAATTGGTGCAGGTTTGGGTATATGCTTCTCACAAATCGGAGCTTCTCACAACAAGCATGATGGTTTTCGGTAGGGAACGTCCCACCTTTGGGGACGAAATGATATCCATTGCCTCTTATTGCTTTCAAATTTTTTCTCGTGTCAACATAGAACAACAAGAGTGTTGTGCGAATTTTTATGATTTTTCGGGGTTTGTTTGGACATTTTTATGCATTAACTGAGTTTTCAATGCATTTATGTGCATAATTCAAATTTGAACTACATGCACATGCTCCAGTGCATATAAATTGGTTGAAAAATGAAATCTGTGTCCTTGGGTGCATGCTTAGGTCCCATGCAAGAAATGAGAATGAATTTCAAACCCCAGGGCACCGTTGATTGCCGGCAAAACATTGAGGTGCCTGGTTTTTAAATTCTAGTAAAACAAAACTCGCCTGAAATTCATGAAACTTGGCTTGCTATCATGGAGCGGCATCAACATGCCGTGGTACAAATTTTGTCCCATTTGGGGCAGGTTTGGGTATATGCTTCTCACAAACCGGAGCTTCTCACAACAAGCATGATGGTTTTTGGCAGGGAACGTCCCACCTTTGGGGACGAAACGATATCCATTGCCTCTTATTGCTTTCATTTTTTTTTCTCGTGTCAACATAGAACAATAGGAGTGTTGTCTGAATTTTTGTGATTTTTCGGGGTTCGTTTGGACATTTTATGCATTAACTGAGTTTTCAATGCATTTATGTGCATAATTCAATTTTGAACAACATGCACATGCTCCATTGCATATAAATTGGTTGAAAAATCAAATCTGTGTCCTTGGGTGCATGCTTAGGTCCCATGCAAGAAATGGGAATGAATTTCAAACACCAGGGCACCGTTGATTGCCGGCAAAACATTGAGATGCCTGGTTTTTAAGTTCTAGTAAATCCAAAAGTCGTCTGAAATTCATGAAACTTGGCATGCTATCATGGAGCGGCATCAACATGCCGTGGTACAAATTTTGTCCTATTTGGGGCAGGTTTGGGTATATGCTTCTCACAAACCGGAGCTTTCTCACAACAAGCATGATGGTTTTCGGTAGGGAACGTCCCACCTTTGGGGACGAAATGATATCCATTGCCTCTTATTGCTTTCAATTTTTTTTCTCGTGTCAACATAGAACAACAGGAGTGTTGTGTGAACTTTTGTGATTTTTTGGGGTTTGTTTGGACATTTTTATGCATTAGCTGAGTTTTCAATGCATTTATGTGCATAATTCAAATTTGAACTACATGCACATGCTCCAGTGTATATAAATTGGTTGACAAATCAAATATGTGTCCTTGGGTGCATGCTTAGGTCCCATGCAAGAAATGAGAATGAATTTCAAACACCAGGGCACCGTTGATTGCCGGCAAAATATTGAGATGCTTGGTTTTTAAATTCTAGTAAATCCAAAATTCTGTTAACCATTCATGTGACGCCACGTGTCTTGGTTTTAATGGTTGTAGGAGGTGCCGCACGGACAGCTGCTTGACCTTGACTGAACAGGAGGCGTGCGAGCGCTGTCCGGTGCGCAGGCTGACCGAGAGGCATGCAAGCTGTCCTCTAGTGCGCAGGCTCACCGGGAAGCGTGCGAGCTGTATGCTGCACAGGCTCAATGGGAAGCGAGCCCTTTGACTTCCATGGCTGCCCGCCTTGCTCGCATCCTCTCCATTAATGGCGCCCAAGCCGCAGTTTGATTCGCTTTTTAAATATAAAACACTCATCGCAAACGTTTTAGTTAGATCACCTGTATGCAAACCGACAGCTTCCCCAGGAAGCCAAGAGAAAATGTGCCGAGCAGGATTTAGATAGAACACCCGTATGCAAAGTGAGAGCAGCGCAGGATTTGTGCATCCCTTCAACGCAAACGATTGTTTTGGATGACCCGTGTGCAACCACGTACAAACAATTTGGTAAGATTTGTCAATCCTTGTAACACTGCTATTTGTCAAAATTCAGTAATTAAGCATAGATTTCATTCATAGATTAAGCAGTCGTTCTTAATTTATACAAACAGTTCAACTCGACAGCTGAACCGACCAAACTTTCCCCAATTGTTGCCAACCACGTACTGAAATAGCTAGTTCAACTATATATAGTAGCTAATTTTAAGTACGTTGTACAGTTCCACCACATCTATAGTCAAATGAACTGAACAAAATAGCCCCTAAATACTACTACTACTACTACTACTGCGGAGGGGCTTTGTACTACTTCCGGCTGCCTCTCCTCTGCCGAGCGCGCTCAGTAAGAGGCGGAGGAGGAGGAGCCTACCGACGAGCTGGGCAACCGCAATGCGGTGCCTGCCGCTAATGCAGCTTCAGCGACGCTCGTCTCGAACGCCCTCTGCCGCTCCAGACGACCCCTCTCGAAGCGGTGGTTCTCCTCGTAGATTTCCTGATTCCTTGCCTCTGAGGCGGCGTGTGCCGCGACCACGGCGGCGGTAAGGCTCTTTGCATGCTCGACGAGGTGCTCCTCCTCCTCCCGCAGGAACTCGGTGTAGCGTGCAAGGTCGCTGACGCACGTGCGGGCATCCACCTCCGCCTCCCGCCTTCGGGCGGCGGTGGCGGAGCGGGTGATGACCCCGGCGGTCGACGGTGCGCTGGCGGCCACGGCGGCCGACAACGGGGTGGCGGCCACGACCACCACCTCCCGCCTTCGGGCCGCGGTGGCGGAGCGGGTGATGGCCCTGGCTTTCGACAGTGGTGTGGCGGCAACGACGGCCGGCAACAGCTGCCTACGGACACCGGTGGCGGAGCGTGTGGTGGGTGTTCCGCGCACACCCAATAGGGACGCCACATGCACTACACTATGCCGGGGACTGCGCCGCCGCTGTGGTGTAGCCTCCAAGCTGGAGCTTTCCTCTGATGACGGCGGAGTGGCTGAGCAACGACGACGGACCGATGCCATTGGCGATTGTGGGAGAAGCAGACGAGATAAGCTACAGGGATGGAGGGGAAAATGCGACGCGGGACTCGCCGGCCGTGAGGGTTTTTATAGCAGGCCAGTAAGCATTGGGATTTTGTGGGATTTCACCGAGTCAGGCGCGAAGCTTGCGCGGGAACCTGCGAGGTTGTGCGGGAATGGGCTCACCGACGATTCATTGGCACCACCGTTTGGCAAAAAGAACGCCCCCGCGCGCTACGCAAGCTTGCGCTGTAAGCCGTCTGCGGCAGCGGGGTGACAAGACGTGCGAGAGGAGGACGAAAGGCCACGTACACATACGGTTAATAAAAAACGTTTGCGATTTAATTACCTACTATACCACCGTCCTGGTTTATAAGTATGATTTAACTAATAAAATACGAATGCATGTCGCCAAAGATTATATAGTTGGATTTGTATTTGAACATAGTTTCCAATTATATAATTTTTAAAACATGCATTAACATTTTGTTGGTTAAATTTGAGGGCAAAGTATGGCACGGAATATAAAGGAGACTATAGACTAAACGAAGATGGTACCACACGGCCGCTCTCCACGCAACGACGCAACTGTCGGCCGGCTTGTAGGCGACCATTTCCTGCGCGTTCAACTGCTCTATGCGTGTGGTTGCTTGCGGTTCAGGCGGCCGCGGCGCGCTCTGCTCGCGTCCCGCCGCGCGCGCTCTGCTCTCGCATCCCTCTGGCTGCTCTGCCCTCGTCCCTCCACGCGGGCTGCCAGTGTTTGGGGTCGGCGCACGATCACGCACGTTTGTGTGCAAGCGGTTGCGCTAGGCGCGGCGCGACGATGCAGTTACCCGCTGCAAAAACTGCCATGCGGACGCGCCGTCAATCCACGCCGCCCGGCCCCCTTTTATTCCCGCGGCCATTTACCTCCATCTCTCATCTCACATGACACAATAAGCACACCCACGAGGACACATACAGAGAGGACATCCAACAGTTCCAATGGCGCTCCCCGTGGCTCCAATGGCGCTCCCAGCGGCCGACGACGACAACGGCGGGCAGTTCACAATGCATCACGTAGTGGACACCCACATGAGGGGGAAGGCACTCTCGGTGGTGTAGACGAACGATCCGGTCTCGGTGGAGAGCTCCATCCAAACTATGGAGCGGTTCCTTGCCGAGGACAAGTACCGAGTGGTCGGCTTCGACCTCGAGTACACCATCGGTCGTCCCGGGTACGATCAGAAGGTTGCCGTCGCCCAGTTGTGCGTGCGACATGATGTCCTTGTCTACCACTTCCACCTTGCCACAAGGCCTTGCGAGCGTTTCTCCAGGTTTATCAAGAGCTCCGACTACAGTTTCGCTACGGTGGACACCACCAACGATCTAAAAGGGCTCAAGGTTTCACACTTGAAATGCCCAAATCTTGTCAACATCCAGCACCACTACAAGGTCTGGGGCAGCGACAAAAACAAACTGAACTCCCTAGTTGACCTCGCCTCGGCCATCATCGACCCCTACTATGCGAAGATGAAGGAAGAGAGCAATAAGGACAAGAACGCCTGGCACGGTGTGTGGCATAAGAGACTGGATGAACAACATGTCAAGTACGCGGCCATGGACGCGTACACAAGCTACGAGATGTACAGGAGGATCGTTGACATGAGGAACTGTCTTCTTCCTGACAAAGACGAGGGATCGAGCCACATAGCAGTGGTGGGAGCGTCACAAGAAGTAGATGACTAGACGATCGTTTCTCCTACTTTAGAATGCATGCAATTTTTTATTGAGGTGTATGCGAATGATATGTATAGTCACTTATGTAATTGGATGTTTATTTCAGTTATATATATACATGTTATTCTACTGTAGATAGAGCAATTCACACAGCTTATTAGCAGCAATCGTCTGTGTTATTATTGGTCTTCACACACATTTCAGATTACGGACCTGTTTGCCGCGTATCACACACATCTTGTTCAGTTGAACCGTTTCCATTGTGTTGCCTAATCACACACAGTTCATCCCAATGAACTGTATGCTGTATATCGCACACGCCTTTATCTGGCTGCCCGTTTCTTTTGTGCCTCCTCATCCCAAACAGTTAATTGAGCTGAACCGTATGCCCTGCATCGCACACACAACTAAATTATGAACCGTGTTTGATGCATCTGTCATCGCAAATGTTTTGCACCTTTTTTGACGGTTTTTTTACACCACCGTTTGCGAGTATGGCATCGCACATAGTTTCGTCGATGGGTCTCTGATCGTAGTGTCGCGTTTGGACCATCCTGCAGGAGTGACAAGTCAATATTAGAAGCTAACAAGTGTCCAGGCCTGGATCTATGTGCACTACATTATGGAACGACGGGGGGAGTAGAAGCCGAGGGATGAAGCTAACCTCGGCAAAAAATGGTGGCCACTCCGGTTGTTGTCCTGCATAAGTAGTGGAAAGGCATGATAAGTACAACAACCTTAACATCAAACAAATATAGCAAAGGTAAACAACATCATCTCCAAATGATAGCTTGAATGTGTTGGTTTCAGCATGCTGTTAAAGCAGATATAAAATGGAAGGCAATGTTACCGACAGCAGGCTTAATAGCCGTCAAATATTGCAATTCAAACCAGTATTGTTGAAAATGAATAGAACGTAGGTAATGCTTAAACATCACACTGGATAAATGTGTAAAACTAAAATAAAGGGCATGTGTTAACTACACCAGGAATAACTGGAACCAAATATAGTTTTTCAAACTAGTATTGATGTAGTCGAGCGGCACAGCTCCGACTTGCACATAATGAACAACACATTGTGAATGACTAAAATAAACAAGGCATAAATGACCAGTATAACAACCAAATATAGCCATTGAAAACTGGATAGAGTCTCACTGCAACCAACCTAACAAGCAAATACAGATAAACAGGGCATATGCTTGAAAAATGGACAAATGCTCACTACAACCAACCTAACAAGCAGATAAAGATAAACAAGGCATCTACTTGATAACTGGACAAATGCTTAAAAAAAGCAACCTAACAACCAAATACAGATAAACAAGGCATCTGCTTGATAACTGGACAAATGCTAAAAAAGCAACCTAACAACCAAATACAGATAAACAAGGCATCTCCTTGATAATTGGACAAATGCTCACTGCAACCAAACTAAGAACCAAATACATATAAATAAGGCATCTGCTCGATAACTGAAAAAATGCTCACTCCAACCAACCTAACAATCAAATACAGATAAACAAGGCATCTACTCACTATAAACAACCAAATATAGCCATTCGTGAAACTGAAGTGGACAATTCATACTTAAACATCACATAGCCCTATTGAACAATACATTTTTGCATAACTGAAATAATTAAACACGGCACAGTTAAAGCACCGCACGAAAATGCTACTACAACAAAGGGTACGGGTTGGCAAGCTAGAAAAGGTAAGATTTGCTGATAGAATGTTGCCTCACATTTCATGGACGGGATCCTTCCAGTTGGAAGAGCACAAACCCATGGTGCACTCTATGATGTCACAGATGGGCTGTTTCACCTTGGAAGAACCTTCGTGGGTGCCCTCCTCGTGGTCGTGGTCGATGAGATCTGACTTGGCAATTGAGGATCCCAAGCCGCCGCCGTAGAACGTGTCCTTCAGAAATGACAAAATGGGCTCGATGGCGTATAAAGCTCGCAAATCCTTGACTGCTTGGCGGAGGAGATTAGTGGCAGGGCCATCAAAGAGATCAACGGCGGTTGAACCAGAGGGGTTGGGGATGGACCACTTAACCTGTGACATGGCCCGCGTGAAGCCGTCGCTGTGGACGAGCTTGATGTCGTAGCCAGCTTTCCCAAGATACAGTAATATGCTAGCCCGCTGACATGAAGCCTTCGACATGGCAACATAGTCAATGTCTTCACCGGCTTCCGCGGTGACGTGTTGCTCCGGGATCGACAGGTCGGGGCGAACGGCGGCCACCTCGCCAATGTCCACCGGAGAGGCCATGATAAACCTCTTCTTGGTCGAACGCTCGTCGGGCTCCCCGGGATACGTGGTTGAGCTTAGGCTGCGACATTCTGGAGCAGGGGATGTGGATCTGGTGGGGAGGGACACCGCAGGCCTCATCTAAAAACTCAGGGGAGTGGGGCGACGATATGGGAATCGCTGCGTAACCTGAACTTTATTATCTAAGCTAGGAGGAACGGGCAGACCGGTAGGGGTTGGCGGTGGCGACGAGCTAGGGTTCGAGGGGGAGGGGGGCAGGGGGGACTGTGGGGGGGGGGGGGTTGGTGTTTGAGGATACGCCGCGACTACTGGAAATTTTAGTAATGGTGGGTGGAGATGGTGGTGGACGAGGGAGGGCGACGGTTCAAATGCCTCAGCTACTGCAATTTTACTATAAGGTCGGTGCTGGAGGAGTTTGGGCGACGGTTGAATTACGACGGCTACTAAAATTTGGGTAAAGGAATTGATGCGGGGCGGGAGTGCCAAAGATCGCGTACGGTCCAATAACAATATGCGTGTATGATAATAAGGAAAAGTGGCGCGGAACCGCCGATTTTTGCAACGCTCAAGGCGGGTAGTTTGTTTTTATATTTCTAGCTAGCTGGTCTATCGCACATGGTTCGTTCTAATTTCCAAATAAACTTACCCGCCTTTAGCTTGCACAGGTGGTGTTTTTACAACGCACTTGCATCACACACGGTTAAGCCAGCACCTCCACCCTTTGCTCGTGCTTGCGTGGTCGTGGTGATTTTATCGCGCACTTGCATCGCACACGGTTGAGCCAGTACCTCCACCTTTGATCGCGCTTGCGCAGGCATGGGGATTCATTGTGCACTTTTATCGCACACGGTTAAGATATTATACCCGTGTCCGTTGAGTGTCATCAAAGTCTTTGCAGCAAAAAATAACGTTAGAGAGGGTCAGAAGACAGCCACACCAGCATGTGGCCCAAATATATATGAGTGAAAAGGGTGGTCTGTGATGTGCAAAATTCCAATGCACAACTTTGACCGCGCGGGCCCATGGTTGGGCGCGTCGTCGAAGATCGATGAGAGGGGCCAGAAGTCAAGAACCACCTGGAAGTGGCCAAATATATGTAGGAATATTGGGGATGTTTAAAACTTTAAATACACAATGCATAACTTTGCTGGCACCTGCCTCGCAAACCCGAAAGCACCCTTGGATATATATATATATATATATATATATAATGACATAATGTCATACCTAGCTAGGATGCTTGGCCCACCACCTCCCACTTCGTGTCAGCGGGGTGGATGCACGTAATGATCGATACTTTGGTCATACATGCATGTCGCCATGACCTACCATAAGACGGACCAATGAATCTATCGTTTGGTCAAATGACAGTTGTTGTTATCGATAAACCTCTTGGGCCAATATATTGAACCATCATAAAAACCGCACGAGAGGGACCACAAAACCAGCACCTCTTGCATGCGGCCCAAAATGATGTACGTTGGGAAGGGGTGATGTGTGTTTTCAATATAGAATAATGTACAATTTAGATGTGGTGCCTACCTCTCGATACAGACAACAACCATGAAGGCTAGGTAGTTAAGGACGAGATACGCAGGGTTTGATGTAGGTCGAACCCAGCAATCCGAGCATGTGGGAGGGAATCCTGACAACGCATGAGCTCGAGCTTTGGTTGAGCGACATGTGACGGTGACCGGCCCTAACACGAACTAGGAGGAATCCATTCATGTCCAACACATACCCCTCATTATCGGTCAAAGGGATGATATATATACAGTCGGGGAGCCCACAGATATGCGTGTCTTCACAAAAAACCGCACAAGGGAGACGTGGTCGATCAGAAGACCCCATATACACTGCATGCGGCCCGAAAATATGTATGGGTACGGTGGTGTGTGATGTGTTTAAATCCCAAATGCACAACTTTGATGGGCCACCAACTACATTACAAACCGAACACCGTACCCGACTCCAAGCATGTTTCAATACGTACGATGTCAGTTTCCCAACTTTGAGGCGGTGGCGGCAGGGGGGGTCGTCCTACGCATGCGCTCAAACTTTATTTGGTCTAGCATGGGACACATCTATACACCTATATAGTGTGCGAATAACTTTGAAAGTTGGTCGTTGGATGAAGCCAATCCGACGGTACAGAGATGGCAAATCCGAGCACTACTGGTCGTTGGATATCATCTACATTCCACCAGATTCTGCCACATGTACAATCTAGAAGACTCCAGGGTTGAACTTAAGCATAATGCACAAACCTCAAAACACAAGCACTTCTCCTTTGTTCTCTAGAATCTTCCATATCTTAATTGCCCAAACTTTTTTCTAAATGAATTGTGACCTTTTGTTTTTACCTTTACAATGCACAATTCCATGAATCTTAAAATAGTTTTTTATAAAAATAATTGATTTTGGATGAGATGAACTATAAGAATTAAACGAACATCTACATCATGCATATATGAATCAAAGCTTACATGATATAGTGTGGTATTTATTCATAATTTGGTTACCAAATCTCATGCGTGCAATGCACGTGTACCTTACTAGTATCAATAGGAAACCATCATGGTCAAACCCTTCTCGTTGTTGGGTCAAATGGATATATTGTGTGGGCCCCCCTAATTGTCGGTAAAGGATAGTATATATACCTTGGGGAACGCACAGATATGTGCCGCGTCCATAAGCCGCACAAGGGAGACATGCTCGAGAAGAACACCCTACCCCCTATACCCTGCATGGCCGGTGTGTCGCCGCTAGCCTTCAATGAGCACTAACACTAGTAGCGGGAAAATGATGGGAGAAGAGGCGGGAAACCGATGAGAGGAGTGGCGAGAAACGGTAGCCTGTTTAGAAAACCTAGTAGAGAAGGAAGCGTGAGCTAGCATGACGCATGCGCACAGTGCTTACCCATGTACTGCATGTGCTGTCGAAAGGGCACAGGGTTGCCGTTCGATCTGGGAGCATCCAACGGTGCACACGTACAATCCGTGGGGTTTGGGTTCTGGCCAATCAGAACGCACGACTCAGATCGCGCGCGCAACAGGGGGAGAATATCATACGGAAACCAACATTCGGTGGAAACCGGTGAAAACCATGAGAAAAAGATGTTTTCAAGTTTCAAATTTTTTTGAAAAAAATGCGGGATGTTAAGAGGATGATGTTTTATTGCCACACAAAATTTCAAGTTGAAACACATTACGAGATGTGAGCTATGAAAAAGACAAAATCTGCGTTGAATAGTGCCGAATAGTAATGTCACTATTCAGGGCTGAATTTGTCTTTTTCATAGCTCACATCTCGTAATGTTTTTCAACTTGAAATTCCGTGTCGCAATAAAACATCACCTTCTTAACATCCACATTTTTTTCTAGATTTTTATGAAACTTTAAAGTATGGTTTCCACGAAGTTTTCATTGAATATCGGCTCTCGTGAGTGAACCGTGTGCTATTTGAAAACATTTCGTGAGAAGAATCTCGGTTTTTAAATCCCCATAAATCCAAAACTAATCCGAAAATCGTGAAACCTGGCATGGTGTCACGACATGGCACTTATATGTCGAGGAAATTTTTTGTCCAATGTGGCGCAAGTTTTATTACAAGCCTCTTACAAACCGGAGCTTCTCTCAAAGAAGCCTCGTGGTTCCGGTAGGGAAACGTGTGTCCCTTGTGAGCGAAACGTAATCACTGCCTCTTTTCGCCTTGTATTTTCTTCTACGGGCAACATGGAACGAGAGGATATCCGTGCTAAAATTTAAACTTATTCAAGGTTCGTTCGACATTTTTATACACTAATTGAGTTTCCTAGTCATTTAATGTCCATAATTCAAATCTGAACTTCAAATACATGCTCCAGTTCACCAAAATGGCTAGAAAATTTATACATGTGTCCTTGGGTGCATGTTTAGGTCCCATGCCAGGAATGGGAATGAATTACAACCGTACCCGCGTCATGGCTCGTCCTCAAACATTTGGAATCTCGGGTTTTAAATCCCCGTAAATCCTAAACTCACCAGAAAGTCATCAGAGGTGGCATGGTGTCACGTCATGGCACATATATGTCGTGGTAAATACATTGTCCAATTTGGGCCAAGCTTTATTACAAACCTCTTACAAAAATCGGAGCTTCTCTCAAAGAAGTCTCGTGGTTCCGATATGGAAACGTGTTCCCCTTGTGGGCGAAACATAATTACTTCCTATTTTCGCCTTGTATTTTCTTCCACGGGCAACATGGAACGACATGATATCCATGCTGAAATTTAAACTTATTCAGGGTTCGTTTGGCCTTTTTATACACTAATTGAGTTTCCTAGGCATTTAATGTCCATAATTCAAATCTGAACTACAAATACATGCTCCAGTTCACCAAAATGGCTAGAAAAATTATACATGAGTCCTTGGGTGCATGTTTAGGTCCCATGCCAGGAATGGGAACGAATTACAACCGTACTGGTGTCCTGGCTCATCCTCAAACATTTCAAATCTCGGTTTTTAAGTTCCCATAAATCCAAAACTCACCAGAAAGTCATCAAAGGTGGCATGGTGTCACGTCATGGCACATATATGTCGTGGTAAAAACATTGCCAATTTGGGCCAAGCTTTATTACAAACCGGAGCCTGTCGCAAGAACCCTCATGGTTTCGATAGGGAAACGTGTCTTCTTGTGGGCCAAACGATAATCACTCCCTCTTCTAGCCTCGTATTTTCTTCTACACGCGACACGAAACAACGGGAGATTCACGCTGAACTTTGAAATTATTCAGGGTTCGTTTGACCTTTTTATTCATCAGTTGAGTTTTCTAGGCATTTAATGTCCATAATTCAAATCCAAACTACAAATACATGCTCCAATGCACCAAAATGGCTAGAAAAAACGTACATGTTTTCTTGGGGTGCATGTTTTGGTCCCATGGAACGAATGAGAACGAATTTAACCGTCTCGCCGTCCTGGCTTGGCCACAAACATTGCGAATCTTGGTTTTTAAATCTCTTTAAATCCAAAACTCACCAGGAAATCATGAACTTGGCATGGTGTCACTACATGGTACATATAATTGTCCAATTTGGGTGAAGCTATATTACAAGCCTCTTACAAACCAGAGCCTGTCGCAACCCTCATGGTTCCGATAGGGAAACATGCCCCTCTTGTGGGCAAAACGATAATCGCTGCCTCTTCTCGCCTTGAACTTTGTTTTCTACAGGCAACATAGAATAACAAGAGTGTCGGGCTGAAATTTGAAACTGTTCAGGGTTCATTTGGCCATTGTATATATATTACTAATTACTAAGTTTTCTACGCATTTAATGTAGTCCATAATTCAAATTTGAACTACAAGCACATGCTGCAGTGAAGCAAAATGGGTGGGAAATCGTACATGTGTTATTGGGTGCATGTTTAGGTCTCATTTAAGGAATGGGAATGAATTACAAACTTGTCGTCATCCTGAAACATTGAGAATCTCGGTTTTTAAATCCCAGTAAATCAAAAACTCACCCAAAAAACATGAAACTTGGCATGGTTTCATGACATGGCACATATATGCCGTGGTAAAAAAAATCGTCCAGTTTGAGAAGAGGCGCACACATTAGTAGCCAACGAAGTCCTTTTTGAAACAAAAAGCTGACACGTTAATACCGCAAAAGGTTGTATTATATTAACCGTGTCGAAATTTAACCATACTCGGTGGCGTGCGTGCAGCTGTTTGATTAGACGGGACGAGCGCGAGAAGTCTGCCGTGCAGGCTCGACGGGACGTGTGCGAGCAGTCCGCTGCGCAGGCTCGACGGGACACGTGCATCCTGTCCACCTCGCAGTCGCAGGCTCGACGGGACACGTGCGAGCAGCAAGGCCGCCCATGCTCAGCGGGAAGCGAGCTCTTTGACCTCCATGCACCAGCCGTCGCCCGCCTCGCTCACAACTTCTTCATTAATGGGTTAATTAAAGCACCTGGACGGAGGTTGTTTGCTTGTGATCCCATGTTAGCATTTGCTTTGTTTGCGTTTTCAACTCGTATTCCGCCCTAATTTAAATTGCCACATAGGGCAATGGATAATACGACCACAAATAAAAAGGAAACGAATAATACGACGACAAATTTATAATGGCGCAGATAATAATTGTCTTACATATTCCGGATAATTTAAAATGCCACATGCGGCAAAGCCCAGAAGACACGGGGCAAGAGAAGAAGGAAATTGCAGACAACGATCTGTGTCGCTATTGTCTCTACTCGTCGATGGATCATCGGGCAACGACATCCTCCAGCTCCTTCTTCAATTCCTCACGACTTTGCTTGAAAGCAGCCACAGATTCCTCCACCTCCTGCTCGTGCTCGATCCGGAGCTTCCTCAAGTCACTCATCAGTTCCTCAACGACCGCTGTCAGCGTCATCCCTGAGGCACTGCTCTGCTCATGCAACATCTTCCAGCCGGCAGCCTCCTGCTCCTTCTCGGCGAGCGCCTTGAGGAGCTTCGCATTGTCACCCATGAGTTGCTCGATGAGGCCGGTCGCCTTGTGAACCAAGGCATCGCTGATCTTGAGCAGCTTCATCAAGCCGTCGACCAGCTCCTGCTGCGTAGTGACGCCAGCGAGAATGTCGTCGTCACCGGCGAAGGACTTCAGGAACGCCGATTTGTCGCGATGGCCGACACCGCGAATGCCCTTGTGAGAGCCCTCGCATGCCCGTGAGAGCTCGTTCGAGGGCTCCGCGGCGCGCCGGGACATCTCTGCTGCGGCTGAGGCTTCGCGGCGGGACCTCTCTAGTGCTTCTGCGGCCTTGGTCTTTGCTGCCTGGTTATGTCCACCCTAAACTCCTCCTATCGGTCATGGCGGAACGACTTGACAGGAAAGACCAGTTTTGTGGGTGATGAGGAGAGGAACTTTGAAGTAATTTTCTAGTGGGTAGTTTTTATAGCCCGGTGCTAAGTGTGAACACATATTAGTTTGATAGGTGTGAACAGATTTGCAATTACTTATTGTGTTATAATCTGCAATGTCACGAGAAACAAGGTCAAAATTTATTGATGGCAGAAGGTTGACCACGTGGTTGCTCGCCGTTGAGTCGGCTGTTTGCCACATATCACACACATCTTGTTAAGTTGAACCGTTTCTGTTGTGTTCGCTAATCGAAAACAGTTCATCCGAGTCAATCGTATGCCCTATATCACACACACCTTGATCTGGCTAACCGTTTCTGTTGCACTCCCAAATAGCAAAGAGTTCATCGGAGCAAACTGTATGCCGTATATCTGTGACGCCCCCGATTTCGACCGTACACTAATCATACATGCAAATGTGTACGATCAAGATCAGGGACTCACAGGAAGATATCACAACACAACTCTAGACACAAATCAAAATAAAACAAGCTTTATATTACAAGCCAGGGGCCTCGAGGGCTCGAATACAAGCTCGATACACAAGCGTCAGCAGAAGCAACAATATATGAGTACAGACATAAGTTAAACAAGGATGCCTTAAGAAGGCTAGCACAAACATCAACGATCGAAGAGGCAAGGCCTCCTGCCTGGGAACTCCTAACTACTCCTGGTCATCGACGGTCTCCACGTAGTAGCAAGCACCATCGGGTAGTAGTCGTAGTCGGCGGGGGTGGCATCTGACTCCTGGGGTCCACCATGTGGTTGCAACAACCAGAAAGAAGAAAGAAGGGGGGGAAAGGGAGAGCAAAGCAACCGTGAGTACTCATCCAAAGTACTCGCAAGCATCAGATCTATACTAAGTATGCATTGGTATCAAATGGAAGGGTTGTATCAGTGAACTGAACTGCAGAATGCCAGAATAGAGTGGAAGGCCTAGCCTATCGAAGACTAGCGTCTTCAAGCAGCTCCAAGCATCTTGCAACATGTAGAAGAGTAAAGAATAGCTGTTTATATTTAACAAACATGTTGTAGCATTAACGCCCAGAGATCCTTCCTCGACTCCCTACGAGAAAGCAATCCCGGAGCCACATATCCATCACATATCAAGTATCCATTTCTAGTTGTATAAGATCAGGATACAAGTCTGAACGTCCATTACCATGGACACGGTATTCGAATATATATCTTCCCTGCAGGGGTGCACCACGTTACCCAACATGCTCGATCACTCTGGCCGGACACACCTTTCTGGGGTCAATGCCCGGCCTCGGAAGATCAACACGTCGCAGCCCTACCTAGGCTCAGCAGAGAGGTCCCCGCCGGTCTACATCCTAAGCACTCCGGGGTCTTGGGCCCATCGCCTGTTGCACTCCGGGTCGTTGCGAGCAGGGTGGATACCAGCACCGCCTTGGATGGCCAGGACGATCCGACCGTGCCACAATGCTGAACTGGACGTCTGACAAAGCTTCGGCTGATACTGCGACATCGAGGCCCATATCTATTCTCGCGTGGTGGTTAGTGCGTAAAGGCCAAAGGCCAATTCTGAACAAAATACCCAAACCTGTTAGTGCATTAACAATTAAAGTAGTGACGACTGTTGGGACAAGTCTGGAGCTATCACCCCTCCTGGGTGATACCGCTAAACAGCCAGCCGCCACCGTCACATCGCACGGGTGCTCTCCGGGCCCGCCCGGCTTTGTCAATGGTCTCAAGTAAAGTCAAGGTAACTGTGTGTCCAGACATCAAGGGGAAAACCCGAGGAATCACCCCAGTGGATTCCACTTAATGTAATCATCAAGGTGAACGTAAGAGGGACCACCCTCGAGGTTGACACTTGAGGTGTTGCACGATAGAGCCGTATCGGGAATGGTGAAAGAGGAAATCACCCTCGATGACCACGACCGAATAGCTACACTACAGAATTATCATCAGGAGTGCGTTATGAGGGATCACCCTCGGCACTCGATAGTAGCTCTGCAGAGTCGAGCAACAAAAGGGGCGTGATGTGATGTGAGGTGTCGGGCTCTGGTCGTCGATCACGTTGATCGAGTCGTCGATGATGAAGCAGGGGCAACCAGGACACGGTGGTGGTCACTGATGGATCTCTAACCAACCTATACTAAGCAGTTTAGGATAAGCAGGTAGGTAACAATAGTAGGTACAAAAGCATGCTATGCATCAGAATAGGAGCAATCAATTACAGTAGCAAAATCTAATGCAACCATGAGAGAATGGAATGGGCGATATCGGGATGATCAAAGGGGGGCTTGCCTGGAAGCTCCGCTGAAAGGGAAGAAGGGTCGTCGTCGACGTAGTCGATCACATGGGCATCAACAGCGGTCTCGAGGTCTACCGGAGAGAGGAGGGGGAAGAAACAGTAAATATAATGCAAACAAATGCAACACAAATGCATGACGGGGGTAACACGTAGGGCTAGGGGTGTTCTAACACGGTGCTACACGGTACCAACGAAGGGGGATAACGTCCGGAAAGATTTCCCTGAGTTAGGCATTTTCGGACAGACGAACCGGAGGGGAAAAATTTGATGTTCGCTATTCTAGGGGCATGTGACAGATGAGCGGAGAGCGTAGTCCGATTCGTCTCATTGTTCTGAGCAACTTTCATGTATAAACTTTTCATCGAGTTACGATTATTTTCTATAATTTTCAAAGATTTAACATTATTCAGAATTTCTAAAATTTTTAATCGATTGACAGTAATTTACAAGTCAAAATGAGAGCTGGCCCACATGTCATGGACATTTGTACCTACCAACATCACCTAACATTTAATGGGGGCCCATGTCATTACTACTAGACTAACTTAGCACTATTAATATCTAGATAGATAGTATTAACAGGCCGCCACCTCAGACCAGCACACACACATAACACACACGCGTCACAATCTAGAGTTTCTATCTCTGTTACAGAAGTAGCAATTTATGATTTTTATAGGATTTAATCCATGCATCAAGTGGATTTGGTCCAATGGAAACATTTGAGACTTGCCAAGTGTACTACCTACTCATATTATTTTTACACATATTAACAGCTATTTAACCACTGATTAGGGGCTGTTTAGAGGCTTAGTCAATATAGAAATTAAAAAGCTAACTAGTAGCAGCTACAGTAGCAAGCAGTGCACAGCAAGCAGAGCAGCGCAGTAGCAGAGCAAGCAGCGAGAAGCAGCGCAACAAGCAGCGAGGGGCAGAGGCGCGGGGCTACACGGGCGGCCACGGCAGTAGGCGAGCGTAGCGGCATGCAGCAGGGGAACGCGCAGCGGACAGCTGCGGGCGGGGCCGCGAGTGGCCAAGGGAGCAACGAGGAACGAGTGGGCGCGCGAGGGCTCGGGCTCGCTAGCAGGGGCGCCTGAGCGCACGGTCACGAGCGCGCGTGGACGCGGCGAGCGCGATTTCCAGTGATTTCGGCCGCGGTGGTGTACGGCGTCTACGGCGACGGGTTCGACGAGGGAAATAGAGGGAACCAGAGGAGAGCTCACAATGAGCGCAGTGGCGAGCTCGAGGAGGCCGGGGCTGGTCGGAGATGAGCGGATCGAGCGGCGAGGTGCGGCGGCCGACAGAGGAAGATGGCTCGATCCGGCGGTGACGACCTCCGCGGCTCGAGCTTGCGGGCGAGGACGGTGCGGATGAGCGAGGCAGGGCTCCTGGTAGGTTCTCCCGCGGCGGAGAGTGTTGACGTATAATGTGCAGCCTAGTCTCTTCCATCAGATCGGTCTTTTGGTTGCATTGGCTAGAGCATGCACTTCTACATGGTATCGGAGCCAAGAGGTCTTGAGTTCAAGACCCGGCTGGCGCAATTAAATTGCAGCCCACTTTCGGTCCACGTTTAGGCCTGACGGAGCCACACGTGAGGGGGGGTGTTGACGTATAATGTGCTGCCTAGTCTCTTCCATCAGATCGGTCTTTTGGTTGCATTGGCTAGAGCATGCACTTCTACAGAGAGCTCGTTGGTCGTGGTGACGACGACGCAGCGGCGGTGACGCGGCAATCTCGCGTGGGGCGAAGAGAGCGAGCGAGGGAGATGGAGATGGGGGATTTGGGGGCTAGGGTTTCGGGGAGGGAAAGAGAGGCGTCTGAGGAGGTGCCTTTATCCCCCTCAGCGCTGCTGTAGCGGCGCGGCTGGTGAGCTGGTCCGTCGGGGATGCGCCAGCGTGCCTCGGTCGGCTTCCCTGTAGCGACAAGGAAGGGGCCCGAGGGGATTTGGGCTGGGCCGGCTGTGAACTAAGGTCCAGGGGTCATGGGGGTTTCCCTTTTTATCCATTTCATTTCATTTTCTAATTGCTTTTATATTTTCTATTTTCTCCTATTAGTTTCATCTTATTTTACTTTTACAAAATATGAAACTAGCACCTAATTTAATGTTACTAAATATGCTACTGCCATAAAAAGTTTGGTACATAAATAAAATACTTTGCAACTTTATTATTTAAAAAGCATTTAATAATTGTTTTTAGCCACTGTTTTGATTAGTTTAGGGCATTTAAACATTTTACAAAAATGTGGGTTTCAACATGACAAATAACCAGAGATTATTTTTCACACTTGAACATTTTATTTTGCATGTTTGAGAAATTTGAATTTTGGATTTTTTTTATTTTAAATTTGAATTTGGATTGTGATTTTGATCTACCACGGATTAGCAACAGTAAGAGTGGTGATGTGGCACCATTAACTTGGGATTAATGTAGCTTAATTATCCTGGCGTCACAATTCTCTTCCACTACAAGATATCTCATCCCGAGATTCTAGGAGGTAGACGGAAGCAAAACAGGGTATTCATCACGAAGACGATCCTCGAGTTCCCATGTGGCTTCACCTTCAGAAGGATTTGACCACTGAACTTTTAGAAATTTGGCAGCCCTCAAACGGGTGCGACGTTCAACTTGATCGAGAACGCAGACCATATGCTCTCTGTAAGTGAGATCATCTTGCAAGGGTTGAGCTTTATATGCCATGTGGTTGTTGCAATAAGACTTGCGACTCAGGACATTGGCTATTACATTAGCCTTGCCAGGGGTATAAAAATACGTAGTCATGGTCTGTGATTGTTTCCATACATCGCTGTTGACGGAGGTCCAGATCTAGCTGAGTAACAGATACTCCAGACTTTGATGATCGGTGAAGGTCTCGCAACGATTAGCAGGAAGATAATGCCACCACAACTTTGGTGCAAATTTAACTGCATCAAGTTCAAAGTCATGGACTGGGTAGTTCTTCTGGAAAGACACCATAGAATCCACAAACGACTGCGGCGTTTTCACTTCTCACAAGAGGAGAAGCATTTCCGCGTCCAAGGAATAAATCAGTGCTTCGGCATTTCTAACAAGATGAGCATGGTAGCTTACTAGTTCAATTGAAGGATGTAGTAGATGAACGGTCTTAGTGGCGCAAATGACAGAAGCGGTATGTGTTTTCAACCATTCCATTCCCAGAATGAGGTCGATATTGGAAGACTTCAAAACAATGGGGAAACATGGAATTCCAATCCTTTAATTTGAACAGGGACGTGGTGACTAACCATGGTGGTTCGACATTGGCCCGCGGTATTCAGGTTGGAATTTTGGTCAAGTGATGACGGTTCCAATAGGTAAGGAACGCCTGTGGTTGTCCCACCATTGAGAAGCGGGACCTTTCAGGTAGTAAGCCACGAAGGTGACATAGTTAGTAGGGGCTACAACAGCAGACTCCGACTCGAAAGTGATGTCATGGAGCTAGTCATCAGCATCTAGTGGCTGAGTTGAGCTACGGTAGATGGTTGGGTTTAGACGCGCGAAGTCTTGCAAAGTCACTGGGGCTGGTTGCCGATTCATATTGGGGCGCGGGAACTGAGCCATGACTCATACCATGAACTTGCGATTCAACATCAAACTGTTGTATCATTCCGGCCATGTATTCGGTGACGACCAGCGGGTCTAACCATCCTGCTTAAGGCAACATGGGTAGTTTAGCAAGGGGTGGAGCAAGTGTATGGACTCATTCATGACGTAATCAGAACAATGAGCAAAGGCGCAATATGTACAAAGCAGTAGTCATTAAAGACATACTGATACATGTATAGAGCCAATTACACGTTCGTATGAGTTCGGACAAGAGAACACCCTAGACATACTAGGCGGCACGCATGCATGCGATCGAAGGCTACAACAATGGAACATAGCAAAGGCTACATCAGCGTCAGTGAAAACCTCTGGAGCAAGGGATTAGCAAGTGACGATGCATGGTGCCCTCGATAAGAGGATCCTGGGGTCAGTGAATAAGGCAAAGCAGAACTTGGCCCTCAATTCAAGAAAGGCGTAATACAAATCTCCGGGTGGATGTGATCACGAGAACCTAATGTTAGATTTAGCAAAATCATTTAACCCGAGTAGAAGAGAGATCAGAGTCCCAGAGTATTGACGAGGAGTAAAAGATCCTAATACCACCCATTGGCGACGTGGGCCCATAAGCCTCACAGCCATGTTAGTAAATCAGTTTTTTCAAAGACTAGACTCAACTTCGGCCAAGGAGTTGGAAACGGGATTCCTACAGGCAGTCGACTCTGATACCACTTGTGACGCCCTCGATATCGACCGTACACTAATCATACACGCAAACGTGTACGATCAAGATCAGGGACTCACGGGAAGATATCACAACACAACTCTAGACACAAATCAAAATAAAACAAGCTTTATATTACAAGCCAGGGGCCTCGAGGGCTCGAATACAAGCTCGATACACAAGCGTCAGCGGAAGCAACAATATCTGAGTACAGACATAAGTTAAACAAGGATGCCTTAAGAAGGCTAGCACAAACATCAATGATCGAAGAGGCAAGGCCTCCTGCATGGGACCTCCTAACTACTCCTGGTCATCGACGGTCTCCACGTAGCAGCAAGCACCATCGGGTAGTAGTCGTAGTCGGCGGGGGTGGCATCTGACTCCTGGGGTCCACCATCTGGTTGCAACAACGAGAAAGAAGAAAGAAGGGGGGAAAGGGGGAGCAAAGCAACCGTGAGTACTCATCCAAAGTACTCGCAAGCATCAGATCTATACTAAGTATGCATTGATATCAAATGGAAGGGTTGTATCTGTGGACTGAACTGCAGAATGCCAGAATAGAGGGGAAAGCCTAGCCTATCAAAGACTAGCGTCTTCAAGCAGCTCCAAGCATCTTGCAGCATGTAGAAGAGTAAAGAATAGCAGTTTATATTTAACAAACATGTTGTAGCATTAACGCCCAGAGATCCTTCCTCGACTCCCTAAGAGAAAGCAATCCCGGAGCCACATATCCATCACATATCAAGTATCCATTTCTACTTGTATAAGATCAGGATACAAGTCTGTACGTCCATTACCGTGGACACGGTATTCGAATATATATCTTCCCTGCAGGGGTGCACCACGTTACCCAACTACTCGATCACTCTGGCCGGACAGACCTTTCTGGGGTCAATACCCGGCCTCAGAAGATCAACACGTCGCAGCCCTACCTAGGCTCAGCAGAGAGGTCCCCACCGGTCTACATCCTAAGCACTCCGGGGTCTTGGGCCCATCGCCCGTTGCACTCCGGGTCGTTGCGAGCAGGGTGGATACCAGCACCGCCTCGGATGGCCAGCACGATCCGACCGTGCCACAATGCTGAATTGGACGTCTGACAAAGCTTCGGCTGATACTGCGACGTCGAGGCCCATATCTATTCTCGCGTGGTGGTTAGTGTGTAAAGGCCAAAGGCCAATTCAGAACAAATACCCAAACCTGTTAGTGCATTAACAATTAAAGTAGTGACGGCTGTCTGGACAAGTCCGGAGCTATCACCCCTCCTGGGTGATACCGCTAAACAGCCAGCCGCCACCGTCACATCGCACGGTTGCTCTCCGGGCCCGCCCGGCTTTCACAACGGTCTCAAGTAAAGTCAAGGTAACTGTGTGTCTAGACATCAAGGGGAAAACCCGAGGAATCACCCCCGATGGATTCCACTCAATGTAATCATCAAGGTGAACGTAAGAGGGACCACCCTCGAGGTTCACAATTGAGGTGTTGCACGACAGAGCCGTATCGGGAATGGTGAAAGAGGAAATCACCCTTGATGACCACGACCGAATAGCTACACTACAGAATTATCATCAGGAGTGCGTTATGAGGGATCACCCTCGGCACTCGATAGCAGCTCTGCAGAGTCGAGCAACAAAAGGGGCGTGATGTGATGTGAGGTGTCGGGCTCTGGTCATCGATCACGTTGATCGAGTCGTCGATGATGAAGCAGGGGCAACCAGGACACGGTGGTGGTCATGGATGGATCTCTAACCAACCTATACTAAGCAGTTTAATTAGGATAAGGTTATAGGTAACAATAGCAGGTACAAAAGCATGCTATGCATCAGAATAGGAGCAATCAATTACAGTAGCAAAATCTAATGCAATCATGAGAGAATGGAATGGGCGATATCGGGATGATCAAAGGGGGGGCTTGCCTGGAAGCTCCGCTGAAAGGGAAGAAGGGTCGTCGTCGACGTAGTCGATCACAGGGGCATCAACAGCGGGCTCGGGGTCTACCGGAGAGAAGAGGGGGAAGAAACAGTAAATATAATGCAAACAAATGCAACACAGATGCATGACGGGGGTAACACGTAGTGCTAGGGGTGTTCTAACACGGTGCTACACGGTACCGGCGAAGGGGGATAATGTCCGGAAAGTTTTCCCTGAGTTAGGCATTTTCGGACAAACGAAGCGGAGGGAAAAGTTCGATGTTCGCTATGCTAGGGGCATGTGACAAATGAACGGAGAGCGTTGTCCGATTCGTCTCGTCGTTCTGAGCAACTTTCATGTATAAAACTTTTTCATCCGAGTTACGGATTATTTTCTATGATTTTTCAAAGATTTAACAATATTCCAGATTTTCTAAATTACTTTTAATTCAAGTTGACCAAGTCAATTTGACTAGTCACAAGGAGAGCTGTGACCCACATGTCATGGACTATTTACCTGACTATTAAATAAACCTAAATTATTTAATGGGGGCCTACATGTCATCTACTACTAGACTAACTTAGCACTAATTAATACTACTAGATAAACCTAGTACCAACAAGGGCCGGCCACTACTGGGAGAACCCAGCCGGCCACACGCACGGCACACACACAGCACGCAGCACACAATGCTAGAGGTTAAATCTGTTCTTTGTTTAATAGAAGATAGCAATTTATGATTTTCGTAGGATTTAATCCATGCATCAAGTGGATTTGGTCCAATGAAAACATTTGAGACTTGCCAAGTGTACTATCTACTCATATTATTTTTACACATATTAACAGCTATTTAACCGCTGATTAGGGGCTGTTTAGAGGCTTAGTCAATGTAGAAATTAAAAAGCTAACTAGTAGCAGCTACAGTAGCAAGCAGTGCACAGCAAGCAGAGCAGCGCAGTAGCAGATACACAGAGCAGCAAGCAGCGGCCAAGCAGCGAGCAGCAGCGCAACTAGCTGCGAGGGGCAGAGGCGCGGGGCTACACGGGCGACCACGGCAGCTTGCGAGCGTAGCGGCATGCAGCAGGGGAACGCGCAGTGGACAGCTGCGGGCGGGGCCGCGACTGGCCAAGGGAGGAACGAGGAATGAGTGGGCGCGCGAGGGCTCGGGCTCGCTAGCAGGGGTGCCTGAGCGCACGGTCACGAGCGCGCGCGGACGCGGCGAGCACGAGCTCCAGTGATTTCGGCCGCGGTGGTGTACGGCTTCTACGGCGATGGGTTCGACGAGAGAAATAGAGGGAACCAGAGGAGTGCTCATAGTGAGCGCAGTGGCGAGCTCGAGGAGGCCGGGGCTGGTCGGAGACGAGCTGGTCGAGCGGCGAGGTGTGGCGGCCGACAGAGGAAGATGGCTCGATCCGGCGGTGACGACCTCCGCGGCTCGAGCTTGCGGGCGAGGACGGTGTGGACGAGCGAGGCAGGGCTCCTGGTAGGTTCTCCCGCGGCGGAGAGTGTTGACCTATAATGTGCTACCTAGTCTCTTCCATCAGATTGGTTTTTTGGTTGCATTGGCTAGAGCATGCACTTCTACATGGTATCGGAGCCAAGAGATCTTGAGTTCAAGACCTAGCTGGCGCAATTAAATTGCAGCCCACTTTTGGTCCACGTTTAGGCCCGAGGGAGCCACACGTGAGGGGGAGTGTTGACGTATAATGTGCTGCCTAGTCTCTTTCATCAGATCAGTCTTTGGCTAGAGCATGCACTTCTACAGGGAGCTCGTTGGTCGTGGTGACAGTGACGCGGCGATCTCGCGCGGGGCGAGGAGAGCGAGCGAGGGAGATGGAGATGGGGGATTTGGGGGCTAGGGTTTCGGGGAGGGAGAGAGAGGCGTCCGAGGAGGTGCCTTTATCCCCCTCGGCGGCGCTGTAGCGGCGCGGCCGGCGAGCTGGTCCGTCGGGGACGCGCCAGCGTGCCTCAGTCGGCTTCCCTGTAGCAACAAGGAAGGGGCCCGAGGGGATTTGGGCTGGCCTGTTGTGGACTAAGGTCCAGGGGTCATGGAGTTTTTCCTTTTTACCCATTTCATTTTATTTTCTAATTTCTTTTATATTTTATATTTTCACCTATTAGTTTCATCTTATTTTACTTCTACAAAATATGAAACTAGCACCTAATTTAATGTTACTAAATATGCTACTTCCATAAAAAGTTTGGTACATAAATAAAATACTTTGCAACTTTATTATTTAAAAAGCATTTAATAATTGTTTTTAGCCATTGTTTTGATTAGTTTAGGGCATTTAAACACTTTGCAAAAATGTGGGTTTGAACATGACAAATAACCAGAGATTATTTTGCACACTTGAACATTTTATTTTGCATGTTTGAGAAATTTGGATTTTGGATTTTTTTATTTTAAATTTGAATTTGGATTGTGATTTTGATCAACCACGGATTAGCAACAGTAAGAGTGGTGATGTGGCACCATTAACTTGGGATTACTGTAGCTTAATTATCCGGGCGTCACAATATCACACACACATTGATCTGGCTGCCCGTTTTTGTTGTTCTGCCTCATCGCAAACAGTTCGAACGGGTCAACCGTGTGCCCTGGATCGCACACGCAACTAAAATCTAAACCGTTTTTGATGTATCATTCATCGCAAACGTTTTGCACCTTTTTCAACGTTTTTTACCTCCCCATTTGTGATTAATGCATCGCACATAGTTTCGTCAAAGGGTCTCTGATCGTAGTGTCGCGTTAGCAGCATCCTGTAGTAGTGACCACCCGATTTCGAGGTCCAGCCCACCCCATCTGTTTTACAGATAGGGTCATGGAACACCAGTTTCCAGAAGGGTTAAATCCATCAATATAGATTCATATGATGGCACCACACACCATGCATTATGGATTAAAGATTTCCTTCTCCACATACATATGGCCAACAGAGACGATCCATGCCAGCAAATGCTTGCCGCTTAAGCTGAAGGGCCAGCTAGGCATTGGCTCAATAGCCTGCCCCCTCATTCTATTGGTAGCCGGGAAGCCCTTCAAGATGGTTTTCGGGCAAATTTCCATGGCACGTACGTTCGACCTCCGGACGCAGATGACCTCAGCCATGTCACCCAGGAGCCAAGTGAATCGGCTCAGAAGTTTTGAAGCAAGTTCCTTACCAAAAGGAACTAGATCTTAGACTGCTCTAACGCTGAAGCTATCATGGCATTTAAGAACAACATTCGAGATAAGTGGCTTTCCCGCCAGCTCGGCCAAGACAAGCCAAGGACCATGGCCTCCCTCACTTCACTCATGACCCGCTTTTGCGCGGGAGAAGACAGCTGGCTCGCCCAAAGTACTCACAATGGCGAAGCAGGCACCTTGGAAACACGTGACGCCAATGGAAAGCCTAAGCACAATAAAAACAAGCGCGAGCATAAAAATGGCGGGAGCGACACAGAGGACGCCATAGTCAATGCAGGATTCAGCGGACCTAGATCCAGACAAAAAAGGAATCCCTTTAAAGGTAACAATGATGGACCTAGCCAGCTAGATAGGATCCTAGATCGGCCGTGCCAAATCCATGACACTCAGGACAAACCAACAACCCATACCAATAGGAATTGCTGGGTCTTCAAGCAGGCCGGAAAGGTAGCGACGGAGGGACAAATTAAAACCCAAAATCGAAGCGAAGACGAGGATGAACCTCATTGCCCTAATAATGGGGGCCAAAATAAGTTTCCTAACAAGGTAACAGAAGACAATATGATCTATGTTTTCCACATCCCTAAAAGGGAGAGGAAGCGCGTACTTTGGGACATCTACGCGTTAGAGCCAGTCGCCCTGAAGTTTAACCAGTTGCCGGCTTACCCGATCTCATTCGACAAGCATGACCATCCGACCAGCATCAGGCATGGCGGATCAACAACACTCGTTCTGGACCCAATTGTCGATGGCTATAATCTAACACGAGTCCTTATGGATGGGGGAAGCAGCCTCAACTTAATATATGAGGACACGATTAGGAAGATGGGCATGGACTCATCTCAAACCAAGACGAGCACCACCACCTTCAAAGGTGTCATTCCAGGCATTGAAGCCCGCTGTACCGGAACAATCACGCTGGAGGTTGTCTTCATGTCACACGAGAGCTTCAGAACCGAGGAGTTAATCTTCGACAACGTCCCCTTCCGAAGTGGATACCATGCGCTCTTAGGGTGCACAACTTTCGCACGCTTCAATGTAGTCTCGCATTACGCTTATCTCAAGCTTAAAATGCCAGGACCTCTAACAACATTATCACAGTCAATGGTAACACCAGACGCCCGGATCAAGGAGCAGACCGCGACTTTCGCAGCCGAGGTACATGCGTCCGAGGAGGCAGCCCGCAGCGGTTAATGCACCACCAGCTCTTTGACGCGCACGCGGGCTGCACAAGTCGACCTCAGTCACGTACCCCCACATCCTAAATAGGGATATGGTCTCCTTGCGTGTCCTCCTTGGATGGGGCACTACGTTCCCAGGGTGCATAATTTTGCACTCAAAATTCCCTGGGCCGTCGGGGAGCCCAAATTTACGGAAACGTCGAAATGGCTCGACCGAGGAGAAATGTAGCGTTGAGCCCCCACACATCAGAAAGGCTCTATCAAAGAACCGCCTAGCATAACTACATCAACGTGTCCTAAACCGCACAACGGACTTCTGCAAGACCTCTTTCACAGGGCTCGGCCAATAAACGCTTGAAGCGTATAAAGGGCCGAGACTGCATTAGTCCCCTTTAGTCCTCGACATTAACGAAGACAAGCTGGTTAACATCTCGGAAGCGCAGACGTGCGGCAGGAAGCGACCTAGGATCCTAAAACCCGATGATTATATACGCCCAGTTTTTTCTTCCTTCTTTATTTACTCTTTTACATTGTATTCTTTTCGTTCCTCTTGTTGCAGCTCGGCATGTAAAAGCTTGAAGTTATAAACTACAAAAATCATGCCCTTTAAGGTCATTATTGTATTTCTGTACAAGCACTGCCTTTGCGCTACAAGAATGTCTTCAAGATACATCTGTTAAGGGGCTCCGTTCCCCTGTCTTGCAATACAAGTCCGAAGTACTCGGTGTCTCGTATTTTGCTTTATATGCATTAGTTTTGAACCTAGATTTTGGTTAAATGTTGGGTTGCCTGGCTCCTATGTGTACCTCTTACGTTCCTAATGAATTCGGCTAAGGGTGTAAGGGGAGAACCACTGCGATTGTGCCGCCAATTTCATTGGCAGAGCGCCTTAGTGGAGAAAGTCGAAAAGTGACTATCTAGGTAAGTGCAAACTGGTCGGCCATCTGAAGACCGCATTAAGCGATGTGACGATAGAGATCATCGTGTCAAATGAAGGGCTTCCTTTTTAGCCGAAGTGCGTCATGGTGTAGACCTCGGCTTGCTAAGACGACCACTTCCCATGCTGGGGGCTCGTCATCAGCCCCCACAGTCAAACTCCTATGACTACATGACAGTTATAAAGCTGTTATAGTCTAATTTCCTAGTTCCTATGAGCACAGACCACCTCCGGGTACCGAGAGGTCGGCTAAGGGTCAAAGATGCCTCAAGTAACACCCTTTGTATATTCTACACTAGGGCAGAAGCCGACGACCGACCACTTTCAGTTTAACAAAGCCGCACAGGAGGAAAATTATTAAAAACACAATTTTATGAGGGAATTTAAAGACATACTTATTCAAGAACGATAACTTTTGTACATTCCAAAACTTTGGCATCCCGAAGTGCTACCTAAAAATACAAAGTGTCCTTTGGACACATGGCCTCGGTAACACAGGCTCCCTCCTCCACCTTGGCGAAGAACTGCTCCGCGGTGCGCGGCTTCCCTTCGGGGGGCCCCGCAGCAACTAATTTGGGGACTAACCCCAATTAGTGCTAACCCCATTAGTCTAACCCCCCACTAACTAGTCTATTACATGTGGGGCCCTACTGCTAACTAAATAATTAGTCAAAAACAGTGACAATGACATGTGGGCCCCCACACCCTATTGACCAGTTAAACTTTGACTGGTCAACAGTCAAGCAAACCCCCGTGACCCCACCTGTAATACACTCTCGCTGGAGTAGTACTAGGTGACAATTGTATTTATTGTTTTTAACTCGAATTAATATATTCCAGAAATATTAGAAAATGTTTAAAACTCTGAAAAATCATATAAAACAATCTATAAGTCATATGAAAATATTTTATATATGAAAGTTGCTCAGAAAAATGTAACAAATCCGAATATGCTATCCACTCATCCGTCATATGCCTCTAACATGATAAACATGGACCCTTCCCATCCGTTTCATCTGCCAGAAAACAGTCAAACACTGGGAGAACATTCCCAGATGTTTTCTCGCTTTGTCTGTAACGCATAGCCCTGCGATAGGTCACCCCTAGCATTGCATATTGCCATGTCATGCATCATGATGCATTTGATTGCTTTATATTTATTGTTTCTTCCCCCTCTTCTCTCCGGGAGACACCGATACTGACGCTGCTCCCGAGATCGACTACACTCCTGATGACCAACCCTTTTAAACAGAGCTTCTAGGCAAGCAAACCCCCCTTGATCATTCCTATATCGCCCATTTCCTTCTCTCTCATGCTTGTATTAGAATTTGCTAGTGTATTTGATTGATCCCATTCTAATGCATAGCCTGATTTTGCAACCTGCTATTGTTACCTACCTGCTTATCCTATATGCTTAGTATAGGTTGGTTAGTGATTCACCAGTGACCCCTCACCTTGTCCCTGTTGCCCCTACGTTATGATCGATGACTCGATCAATGTGATCGACATCCAGAGCTCGACACATCACCTCACACCCCCTTAGTTGTATGACTCTGCAGAGTTACTATCGAGTGCCGAGGGTGATACCTCGTATAGCACTTTTGATGAGATCTCTGTAGTGTAGCTAATCGGGCATGGATTACGGAGGGTGATTCTCCTTCACCACTCCCGATAACGACTCTGTCGTGCATCTCTTCAGGTGTGAACCTACCGAGGGTGATTCGTCCAAGTTCACCTTGATGGTTACATCGAGTGGGAATCCATCAAGGGTGATTTCTCAGATTTCCCCCTTCATGTTACGGACACATAGATACCGTTACCTATTCCCTATCTACTGTTTCTGCGGGGTGAAGGGACCGGCGGTACCTGATGTCTACTACATAATTTGTTCTTGTAGAGTCGTGTTGGGCCTCCAAGCACAGAGTTTTGTAGGACAATAGCAAATTTCCCTCAAGTGGATGACCTAAGGTTTATCAATCCATGGGAGGCGTAGGATGAAGATGGTCTCTCTCGAACAACCCTGCAATCAAATACAAAAAATCTCTTGTGTCCCCAACACACCCAATACAATGGCAATTGTATAGGTGCACTAGTTCGGCGAAGAGATGGTGATAAAAGTGTAGTATGGATAGTAGAAATATATTTTTATAAAAACAGCTAGGTAGCAAATGATAAAAGTGAGGACATATGGTATTGCAATGCTTGAAAACAAGGCCTAGGGTTCGTACATTCACTAGTGCAATCCTTAACAATGCTAATAATTGGATCATATAAACATCTCTCAACGTGCGATGAAGAATCACTCCAAAGTTCTTATCTAGCGGAGAACATAAGAAGAGATTATTTGTAAGGTACGAAACCACCTCAAAGTTATTCTTTCCGATCAATATTTTGAGCTATCCCCATAAGTGTCACAACCAGCCCTAGAGTTCGTACTAAAATAACACTATATGATACACATCAACCAACTCTAATGTCGCCTAGATACTCCAATGTAACCGTGAGTATCCGTGAGTTGATTATATGATATGCATCAAACTATTTCAGATTCATAATACTCAATCCAACACAAAGAACCTCAAAGAGTGCCCCAAGATTTCTGATACGTCTCCGTCATATCTATAATTTTTTATTGTTTCATGCCAATGTTTTACAACTTTCATATACTTTTGGCAACATTTTATATCATTTATTGGGACTAACATATTTATCCAGTGCCCAGTGCCAGTTCCTTTTTGTTGCATGTTTTTTGTTTCGCGGAAAATCCATATCAAACGGAGTCCAAACGCGATAAAAATTTATGGAGATTTTTTTGGAATATATGTGATTTTTAGGAAGCGAAATCAACATGAGACAATGCCCGAGGGGCCCACAAGCTCTAGGGGCGCGCCCCCTGATCCTCCCGTTTCTGATGTCTTGTATCCGTGTTATAATTTTCCCCAAAGAGTAAGGGATGATGCGGTACAGCTAAGGTAGGTAGATCCCTCAGTTATGAGACCAAGGTTATCGAACCAGTAGGAGAACCAAGCAACACTATGTAAACGGTACCTGCACACAAAGAACAAATACTTGCAACTCGACGCGAAAGAGAGGTTGTCAATCCCTCTCGGGTAATAGATTGGTAGATGCAAATAAAATAAAGGCAAATAAAATTCAGTGAGGTATTTTTGGGGTTTTTGTAATATAGATCTGAAAATAAAAGATGCAAATAAATAAAAAGACAAATAGCAATATAAATTTGAAAATATATGATGTGAAAATAGACCCGGGCCCCGTAGATTTCACTAGTGGCTTCTCTCTAGAAAATAGCACACGGCGGGTAAACAAATTACTGTTGGGCAATTGATAGAACCTCAAATAATTATGACGATAGCCAGTCAATGATCATTATATAGGCATCACGTCCAAGATTAGTAGACCGACTCCTGCCCGCATCTACTACTATAACTCCACACATCGATCGTTATCCAGCATGCATCTAGTGTATTAATTTCATGCAGAAACGGAGTAATGCAATAAGAATGATGACATGATGTAGATGAGATCTATTCATGTAGGAATAAACCCCATCTTGTTATCCTTAATAGCAATGGTACTGTCAAATCCATGGCTCCGCAAACCCAAGAAAGGTTCGAACTCTAGGGCGTGTGCAAAGAACTCAATCTATCCAGCCAACCGACTCGTCGCCCCACGGCCTAGCTCGATGAACAAGGAAGAAGATGGACTCGGCAGTTTACCCAGGTTCGGGCCACCTTGCGTTGTAAGACCCTACTCCTACTTTGTGGTGGATTTACCTCACGAGGGGCTGAGGATGAACAAGTACAAGGGATAAACAACCTCGCGAGGTCTGCTCTGGTGAGGGAATGAGTCGAGAGGTTCATATCTCATTTATGGTGGTGGCTAACCTATATTTATAGTGGCCTCGGTCCTCTTCCCCCAAACTGTAGGCGGGAAGGGATCCCACAGTGGCCAATTTGAAAGGGGACAGGTAGTACATCTTATCCTAACGAAAGGTGGTCTTCGCCTGCAAAGCTTCTGGTCGTGACGCTGCGGTGGGCTCGGCAATGATATCCGTCCTGGCGGTCTTGGTCTTGATGCACTGGAATGGAAACCTTTGCCTGATTCCTCGGGAACCCACACCTGCACTTGCCTCCGTAGCACCAAAGAGGAAACTGTCTTCTCTACGCCCGCTAGCGCCCGCCTGGCCTTGATCGTCATGGCTTGCGTCATCGCAACCTCATGAGGTTGGTCACCTGCATAGGTATCTCTGCTCCTCAGGAGCAGCCTAGGGAGGCCGCTCCCTCAGGAGGTCTTGGCGTCGTCCACCTCGTGAGGCTTGGCCCCTCGCGAGAGTCTTGTCTTGGTGGTCTTGTAGATGGGCCATACCAGGCCGTCGAGGGAGCTACGCCATGGGCCACAGGCAGGCAAGTCTGGTTACCCTGGTTCCCAGAACGCCGACAGTAGCCCCTGGGCCCAAGGCGCGCTCGGACTTGGCTTTGAGGCAAAGCCAAAGGCAAGGGCGAAGCGCCGCGGGCCCCAATCGCCTGCGGGCTAGGTTGATGCGTGGCGCTTGATGGGACATGGGAGCCTCCGCTTCCCCACGCCGCCTCGGCAACTGCCCGACTGGACAACTGCCTAGTGCATGCAGAAAGGCCATCATTGCCTGGGAAGTGACAGGCCGGCGGTTAGCCTTCCTCCAGCTATAAATGGGGAGAGGGGGCAGAGCCCCCAGCCCATCTCCATCTCCTTGCTACTCGCTCCTTCTTCTTCTTCTTCTTCTTCTTCTTCTTCTTCTTCGCCGCGCCGCCGTCCTGCCGAAGCATCCATGGCGCTAGTGAGGAGGTTCTCGGCCACCAAGAAGGGAAAGGCTCCCAAGGAGGGACCAGGCTCGTCGCCACCCAGGAGGGGCCGCGGCCGTCCCCGCAAGCACGCCACGACATCAGCGGTGGCTCCCCGGGGGCGTGGGCGCCCCCCTCAAAGGCTGGCACCGCCTCTGGGAGTCGTGGGGGCGCTCCCTAACGTGGCGGGGGCTGCCGCGGCCGGGGTGGCCGCGGCCAAGGAGGGAGGCACGTGGCAGCCATTCGGCCACCGCGCCCGCGATCCCACTTGGCCGATACGTCCTCGGAGTTCGTGGTGTGGGCGGAGAGGCCCGCAGGCGTCTGGTTCTAGCTCCCGCGCTTCTTCGCGGGCGCGGTACCGACCGGGGGACCCAGCGACCTCTGGCCACAGGCCGATGGTTGCTGCAACAAGGCCTCGTGGGTGGAGGTCGAGTTCACCCCCGCCGGCAACATGTTCCTGAACCGCGGGTGGCAGTCGTTTGCTCGCGCACGTGGCCTATAGGGGAGGTATACCCTCCAACGGCGCCGCGACCCTCTATGTCAGGGTCTTCGGGGAGGACCACAGGCGCCTTGGGTGCTGCCTGGAGAGCGACATCGACAACGACGACATCCACCCCTCTGACGACGACGGTCGGAGGGGCGGTAGCTTCTCTGGCCTTGAACATGCCCTTGGCGACGGTCGCGATGCCTCCAGCAGTGGCGGCTCCTCCTCTGGGGAGAGCACGAGCGACGGCGACTACGAGGAGCCGCCACGCCGCCGAGCTCGGACCGGGGAGGGCGACGAGCAGCCCCGCTGCCACACCCCAGTGAAGCAGGAGGAGGACTTCGACTGAGCGTGGGCGTTGCTGGAGCCGGGCCTCGGGAAGCGCGGTGGTCGTGCGACCGCTTTTGCTTCTCTCTTTTTCTTGCATCAAGAAAGTAGAAGGCCCTGCCAGGGCATGTAATGAACCATGGCTCTTAAGCCGTTATATTATCATTTTTATATTGCATCCTCACATCCGTGTTGTTGCTAATTGACAGGTTCTTGCTGATCGTGATTGGGATGACTTAGCTTAGTGTGCTTGCGGTAGATTCCCGTGTCGTGAGAGCATGCTTCTCCGGAGCTTGTACTGCGCGCCCCTTGTTCTAGAGAGGTCCTACCAGGGGTTTACTTCTTGAGGATTCGAAGGTCCCCAGGCCTTGGGAGGCACTCGGTGGCTGCGGGGTTAGGGGACCTCTGGAGGTGCTTGAAGGAAATATGCCCTAGAGGCAATAATAAAGTTGTTATTTATATTTCCTTATATCATGATAAATGTTTGTTATTCATGCTAGAATTGTATTAACCAGAAACTAAGTACATGTGTGAATACATAGACAAACAGAGTGTGCCTAGTATGCCTCTACTTGACTAGCCCGTTAATCAAAGATGGTTAAGTTTCCTAGCCATAGACATGTGTTGTCATTTGATGAATGGGATCACATCATTAGAGAATGATGTGATGGACAAGACCCATCTGTTAGCTTAGCACTATGATCGTTTAGTTTATTGCTATTGCTTTCTTCATGACTTATACATGTTCCTATGACTATGAGATTATGCAACTCCGGAATACCGGAGGAACACTTAGTGTGCTATCAAACGTCACAACGTAACTAGGTGATTATAAATATGCTCTACAGGTGTCTCCGATGGTGTTTGTTGGGTTGGCATAGATCAAGATTAGGATTTGTCACTTCGTGTTTCGGAGAGGTATCTCTGGGCCCTCTTGGTAATGCACATCACTATAAGCCTTGCAAGCAATGTGACTAATGAGTTAGTCACGGGATGATGCACTACGGAATGAGTAAAGAGACTTGCCGGTAACGAGATTGAACTAGGTATGGTGGTACCAACGATCGAATCTCGGGGAAGTAACATACCAATGACAAAGGGAACAACGTATGTTGTTATGCGGTTTGACCGATAAAGATCATCATAGAATATGTAGGAACCAATATGAGCATCTAGGTTCCGCTATTGGTTATTGACCAGAGACGAGTCTCGGTCATGTCTACATAGTTCTCGAACCCGTAGGGTCCGCACGCTTAACGTTCGATGACGATCGGTATTATGAGTTTATGTGTTTTGATGTACCGAAGGTAGTTCGGAGTCCCGGATGTGATCACGGACATGATGATGAGTCTCGAAATGGTTGAGACGTGAAGATTGATATATTGGAAGGTTATGTTTGGACACCGGAAAGGTTTCAGATAGGTTCGGGCCTTTTCCGGAGTACCGGGGGGTTACCGAAACCCCCCGGGGGGTTAATGGGCCTTCATGGGCCATTGTGGAAGAGTGGAGGAGGCGGCCAAGTGGAGGGGCGCGCCCCCCAAGCCTAATCCAAATTGGGGAGGGGGGCCGGCCACCCTTTCCTTCTCTCCCTCTTCCCCTTCCTTCCCCCTCCTAGTTGGACTAGGAAAGGGGGGAACCTACTCCTAGTAGGAGTAGGATTCCCCCCTTCGGGCGCACGCCATGAGGCCGGCCGACCCCCTCCTCCACTCCTTTATATACAGGGGAGGGGGGCACCCCATAGACACACAAGTTGATCTTTAGCCGTGTGCGGTGCCCCCTCCCCAGTTTTCCACCTCGGTCATATCGTCGTAGTGCTGAGGCAAAGCCCTGCGCCGGTAACTTCATCATCACCGTCACCACGCCGTCGTGCTGACGGAACTCTCCCTCGGCCTCAGCTGGATCTAGAGTTCGAGGGACGTCACTGAGCTGAACGTGTGCAGATCGCGGAGGTGTCGTGCGTTTGGTACTTGATTGGTTGGATCGCGAAGACGTTCAACTACATCAACCGCGTTACTTAACGCTTCCGCTTTCGGGCTATGAGGGTACATGGACACACTCTCCCCGCTCGTTGCTATGCTTCTCCTAAATAGATCTTGCATGATCGTAGGATTTTTTTGAAATACTACGTTCCCCAACAGTGGCATCCGAGCGAGGTCTATGCGTAGATGTTATATGCACGAGTAGAACACAAAGAGTTGTGGGCGATAATAGTCATACTGCTTACCAGCATGTCATACTTTGATTCGGCGGTATTGTTGGATGAAGCGGCCCAGACCGAAATTACATGACTGCGTTCATGAGACTGGTTCTACCAACGTGCTTCACATATAGGTGGCTAGTGGTGTCTGTTTCTCTAGCTTTAGTTGAATCAAGTGTGGCTACGCCCGGTCCTTGTTGAATGTTAAAACAACACACTTGACAAAAAATCATTGTGGTTTTGATGCGTAGGTAAGAACGGTTCTTGCTAAGCCCGTAGCAGCCACGTAAAATTAGCAACAACAAAGTAGAGGATGTCTAACTTGTTTTTGCAGGGCTTGCTATGATGTGATATGGTCAAGACATGATGATATATAAATTGTTGTATGATATGATCATGTTTTGTAACAGTTATCGGCAACTGGCAGGAGCCATATGGTTGTCGCTTTATTGTAGGAAATGCAATCGCCATGTAATTGCTTTACTTAATCACTAAGCGGTAGCGATAGTCGTGGTAGCAATAGTTGGCGAGACGACAACGATGCTTAGATGGAGATCAAGGTGTCAAGCCGGTTACGATGGTGATCATGACGGTGCTTTGGAGATGGAGATCAAAGGCACAAGATGATGATGGCCATATCATATCACTTATATTGATTGCATGTGATGTTTATCCTTTATGCATCTTATTTTGCTTAGTTCGGCCGTAGCATTATAAGATGATCTCTCACTAAATTTCAAGGTACAAGTGTTCTCCCTGAGTATGCACCGTTGCGACAGTTCGTCGTGCCGAGACACCACGTGATGATCGGGTGTGATAAGCTCTACGTTCACATACAACGGGTGCAAGCCAGTTTTGCACGCGCAGAATACTCAGGTTAAACTTGACGAGCCTAGCATATGTAGATATGGCCTTGGAACACTAAGACCGAAAGGTCGAGCATGAATCATATAGTAGATATGATCAACATAGTGATGTTCACCATTGAAAACTACTCCATCTCACGTGATGATCAGACATGGTTTAGTTGATTTGGATCACGTGATCACTTAGATGACTAGAGGGATGCCTATCTAAGTGGGAGTTCTTAAGTAATATGATTAAATGAAATTTAATTTATCATGAACTTAGTACCTGATAGTATTTTGCATGTCTATGTTGTTGTAGATATATGGCCCGTGCTACTGTTCCATTGAATTTTAATGCGTTCCTAGAGAAAGCTAAGTTGAAAGATGATGGTAGCAACTACACGGACTGGGCCCGTAACTTGAGGATTATCCTCATTGCTGCACAGAAGAATTACGTCCTGGAAGCACCGCTAGGTGCCAGGCCTGCTGCAGATGCTACTGATGACGTTAAAAAGGTCTGGCAGAGCAAAGCTGATGACTACTCAATAGTTCAGTGTGCCATGCTTTACGGCTTAGAACTGGGACTTCAACGATGTTTTGAACGTCATGGAGCATATGAGATGTTCCAGGAGTTGAAGTTAATGTGTCAAGCAAATGCCCGGATTGAGAGATATGAAGTCTCCAATAAGTTCTATAGCTGCAAGATGGAGGAGAATAGTTCTGTCAGTGAACATATACTCAGAATGTCTGGGTACCACAACCACTTGACTCAACTGGGAGTTAATCATCCTGATGATAGTGTCATTGATAGAGTTCTTCAATCACTGCCACCAAGCTACAAAAGCTTCATGATGAACTATAATATGCAAGGGATGGATAAGACAATTCCCGAGCTCTTCACGATGCTAAAAGCTGCGGAGGTAGAAATCAAGAAGGAGCATCAAGTGTTGATGGTGAACAAGACCACCAGTTTCAAGAAGAAGGGCAAAGGGAAGAAAGGGAACTTCAAGAAGAACGGCAAGCAAGTTGCTACTCAAGTGAAGAAGCCCAAGTCTGGACCTAAGCCTGAGACCGAGTGCTTCTACTGCAAAGGGACTCGTCAGTGGAAGCGGAACTGACCCAAGTATTTGGCGGATAAGAAGGATGGCAAAGTGAAAGGTATATTTGATATACATGTTATTGATGTGTACTTAACTAATGCTCGCAGTAGCGCCTGGGTATTTGATACTGGTTCTGTTGCTCATATTTGCAACTCGAAACAGGGGCTACGGATTAGGCGAAGATTGGCTAAGGATGAGGTGACGATGCGCGTGGGAAATGGTTCCAAAGTCGATGTGATCGCGGTCGGCACGCTACCTCTACATCTACCTTCGGGATTAGTTTTAGACCTGAATAATTGTTATTTGGTGCCAGCGTTGAGCATGAACATTATATCTGGATCTTGTTTGATGCGAGACGGTTATTCATTTAAATCAGAGAATAATGGTTGTCCTATTTATATGAGTAATATCTTTTATGGTCATGCACCCTTGATGAGGTCCATTTTTACTAAATCTCGATAGTAGTGATACACATATTCATAGTATTGAAGCCAAAAGATATAAGTTTAATAATGATAGTGCAACTTATTTGTGGCACTGCCGTTTAGGTCATATTGGTGTAAAGCGCATGAAGAAACTCCATGCTGATGGGCTTTTGGAATCACTTGATACTTGCGAACCATGCCTCATGGGCAAGATGACTAAGACTCCGTTCTCTGGAACAATGGAGCGAGCAACAGACTTGTTGGAAACAATACATACTGATGTATGCGGTCCCATGAGTGTTGATGCTCGCGGCGGGTATCGTTATTTTCTAACCTCCACAGATGAATTGAGCCGATATGGGTATATCTACTTGATGAAACATAAGTCTGAAACATTTGAAAAGTTCAAAGAATTTTAGAGTGAAGTGGAAAATCATCGTAACAAGAAAATAAAGTTTCTACGATCTGATCGTGGAGGAGAATATTTGAGTTACGAGTTTGGTCTTCATTTGAAACAATGTGGAATAGTTTCGCAAATCACGCCACCTGGAACACCACAGCGTAATGGTGTGTCCGAACGTCGTAACCGCACTTTATTAGATATGGTGCGATCTATGATGTCTCTTACTGATTTACCGCTATCGTTTTGGGGTTATGCTTTAGAGACGGCTGCATTCACGTTAAATAGGGCACCATCTAAATCCGTTGAGACAACACCTTATGAACTGTGGGCTGGCAAGAAACCCAAGTTGTCGTTTCTGAAAGTTTGGGGTTGCGATGCTTATGTGAAAAAGCTTCAACCTGATAAGCTCGAACCCAAATCGGAGAAATATGTCTTCATAGGATACCCAAAGGAGACTGTTGGGTACACCTTCTATCACAGATCCGAAGGCAAGATATTCATTGCTAAGAATGGATCCTTTCTAGAGAAGGAGTTTTTCTCGAAAGAAGTGAGTGGGAGGAAAGTAGAACTTGATGAGGTAATTGTACCTTCTCCCGAATTGGAAAGTAGTTCATCACAGAAATCAGTTCCAGTGATTCCTACACCAATTAGTGAGGAAGCTAATGATAATGATCATGAAACTTCAGATCAAGTTACTACTGAACCTCGTAGGTCAACCAGAGTAAGATCCACACTAGAGTGGTACGGTAATCCTATTCTGGACGTCATGTTATTAGACCATAACGAACCTACGAACTATGAGGACGCGATGATGAGCCCAGATTCCGCAAAATGGCTTGAGGCCATGAAATCTGAGATGGGATCCATGTATGAGAACAAAGTTTGGACTACTTGCCCGATGATCGGCAATCGATCGAGAATAAATGGATCTTCAAGAAGAAGACTGACGATGACGGTAATGTTATTGTCTACAAAGCTCAACTTGTTGCGAAAGGTTTTCAACAAGTTCAAGGAGTTGACTATGATGAGACTTTCTCACCCGTAGCGATGCTTAAGTCTGTCTGAATCATGTTAGCAATCGCCGCATTTTATGATTATGAAATTTGGCAAATGGATGTCAAAACTGCATTCCTGAATGGATTTCTGGAAGAAGAGGTGTATATGATGCAACCAAAAGGTTTTATTGATTTAAAGGATGCTAACAAAGTGTGCAAGCTCTAGCGATCCATTTATGGACTGGTGCAAGCCTCTCGGATTTGGAATAAACGTTTTGATAGTGTGATCAAAGCATATGGTTTTATACAGACTTTTGGAGAAGCCTGTATTTACAAGAAAGTGAGTGGGAGCTCTGTAGCATTTCTAATATTATATGTGGATGACATATTGTTGATTGGAAATGATACAATATTTCTTGATAGCATAAAAGGATACTTGAATAAGAATTTTTCAATGAAAGACCTCGGTGAAGCTGTTTATATATTGGGCATCAAGATCTATAGAGATAGATCAAGACGCTTAATTGGACTTTCACAAAGCACATACCTTGATAAGATTTTGAAGAAGTTCAAAATGGACCAGTCAAAGAAAGGGTTCTTGCTTGTGTTACAAGGTGTGAAGTTGAGTGAGACTCAATGCCCGGCCACTGCAGAAGATAGAGAAAAAATGAAAGTTGGGTGCAGCCTCGAACTGGCAAGGCTTTCCTGTCCGGCAAGGGAGGCCTTCCCAAGGTGGCCTTCTGCTATCTTGTTCTTCTTAATGCTCTCCTTGATCTCACGAAGAGCGGCTTTTCTGGCTTGACCTTGTGTAATGCATTGGTGCTGGATGTATGATCGTCAGCACGCCTGTACATGAGTACGATCGGCAAATGTGAATGTTTGTTGCACTGACAATACCATGCACATTACTCAATATATACCAATGATTTTATTTAGCCCTGCATGTATGCTTGTTTTGTTGATCTATAATCCAGTGTGTGCTGAAGCAGCCCAAGCTTGTCATTTCCTGCTTTATCTTACTAATCTGGCTGATGATACGAACAACATGCCATGCACATTAACCAAAAGAGAGACAATGATTGTCTTTTGCCCTACTTCTATGCTTGTTTTGTTGATATGTAATCCAGTAGTGTGGTGAAGCTCCGCACATTATGAACAATGCCAAATTATGCTATTGACATTTTGAACTGTCTCTTTATTTTCTAATATGAAATTGGATGGAATGGCAGCTCAATTACCATGTTTATATACATGCAAAACATGTCATCTGTCTGCTTGTTTCAGGGTGATATGCCTGATGGCATGCACAATTCTGCTGAAGGCTGTGAGACAAACCCAACATATATTACAGCAAAGTAGGCAAAACATCTTGAAGATAGCGAGACAACCCCAAAGTCATGTCTTGATGCAGTGTTCAAGTTACTTGACACTAGCAGTCACACAAGCTCACAGAATTCGCTGCCTGAATCAGTTCGACTTCTTTAGTCTCAACTTCAAGCTGAAAGGCATTCTTCAACTCAATTTCAACTTGAAGTTCAATCTCTAAGGAAGATCGCGGAGAAATCCAATGAGAACCTGATTGCTAAACAGCTACAGCTGGAAGATATGACTGATATACTAGGCCGGTCTCACAGCCTTGCTCGGCTGCTTGCTCCCTCACAAGGCTAACATTTATTGAACTGTCTTGGAAGTGGTCTTGGTTTAGTATTATTTTGTTGTGCTGCAATAGCAAGACCTTTGATACCTAGTTTTTGTAATCTGCTTCTTGGTTGCGCTTTATGATCACTGGTGGCGAACTTTGATGCCCTGTGGATGTAATATGCCCTAAATCCATATTGTATAGTGTAGGTTTATTCTAAGTTACTTTGCCGTAATTTATTTATTGTATACAGTAGGCTTGTTCTAAATTCCTAGTTACCGTATATGCCATCATTCACTATCTGAAAAATGGCGAAAATCTGATGTAGACGACCGGGCCGAAACATTCTCCTCTAACGGGCCTGCATTTCAGTCTGCAATAATTGGGTCGGCCCTCAACTTAATTGGGCTTGCACGGACCGACCATATGGGCCCTTCAGGGACACGGTGCGCCAGGCCCATAACTCACATGTGCCTTCATTGGGCCCAACGTTTTGTTGGGACTTTAGTGGACCCAATGTTTATTTGGGCCTTAGTGGACCCAATGTTTAGTCGGGCCATGTAGCTTTGGGCCAGCTGGCCTGTTATGGCCCAGAAGACACAATGGGCCTTCAGCACGCCGAAATGCATGTTTGGCCACAATTTTTGAGAGTCTTCCATGGGCCTTTAGCAGGCTGAAATATAACCGGGGCCATTATTGGCCCACTTATATGATGGGCCGTTACCAGGGCGAAACATATGTCGGGCCTTGGTCGGCCCACTGATATCATGGGCCTTTAAGAGATCAAAAGCTTATTGGAGGCATCAACGCGCTGAATTGTACGACAGGCCTTTAATAGGCCCAAGGTCAGACTGGGCTGAACTTTAGCCATTGTGATCACGGGCCGTTAATGGGCCGGATGTCGTGTCAGACCTTATATGGCCCATGGGCAGCACGGGCCATTACCAAGCCGAAAGACTCAATGGGCTGAAATGGGCCCATGCCCACATTGGGCCTCTAATAGACCGAAAACTCGCTGGGCCGTAATGGGCCCAAAGACTGAGAAAACAATTAACAGGCTAGTTCTGGTGGTGGGTTGCAATGGGCCATGTTTATGCAAGCCGTTGGTGGGCCATCCCACTAGTACCTGAGTAAATTATACGGGCCCTTGACTGCGCCAGCCTTTTTAACCTAAATGGGCCTCTGTTGGGCCGTGCCATGTGTCGATGTATCATAGGCGCCTCCTGTCCATTGGACAGTTGACATATGCCCCAACGCGGAGCTGACACGTGGTTCCTTCGGCCAATGAGAATTTTACACGTGGAAAATCGCCATTGGTCGTGGTTGTTAACGGGTTATCGGATCCGAAATATTTATCGTCATGCCATTACGGTGGATGCCACGTGTCGGTCACCCTTGACGAAAGCACTTCCATGACATGCCATTTATCGTCATGGAAGTGGACACTTCCATGATGATAATTTCAGTATTGTCATGGAACACTTCTACGATAGCACATGTATGACTATCTTGATTGGGAAAATTTTGTTTTTGTCACTCTAGATTTTGCCAATTTTCCTTATGCCATTCTAGATTTTGACATTTCACTTTTGCCACTCTTAGCTTTTGACAATTATCACACTTGTCATTCGTCAAAACCAAAATAATTTTATTTCATTTTTGCCACAGTTAGCTTTTGAAATGTATCACAATTGCCACTCTGAAAATTTTGCTTTTGCCATGGAAATGGAAATTGTGATAATTGTCAAAAACTAAGAGTGGCAAAAGTGAAATGTCAAAATCTAGAGTGGCATAAGGAAAATTGGCAAAATATAGAGTGGCAAAAACAAAATTTTCCCATCTTGATTCTGTCATAAAACCGTCATGGATGTAAAAGCATGACAGAAATCGTGACCTACTGTGACAAACAAGTATCATCACGGAAGTGCTCTTTTGTAGTGCTATCATGGCATTTCTATAGCCATTCCAAAATATTTTGCCATGCAACTTCCACCATTCCGTTATTATGACATACATCTTCATTGCCATATTGCTTTGCATGATCATATAGCTGACATAGTATTTGTGGCTCAACCACCATTCATCATTATCAGTGGCGCATCCAGGAATTCAACATTGGGTGTTAATTTGCACCCTAATAGTGATGCCATTGGTTCACAACAATATGGACTACAGATGCTCACTCCTCAATGTCATCTACAGTTTTCTTTTTCTCTGAATCTGAATAGCGGCTACACATTCAGTTCGGGATTTCACAATATTGCAATTTCAGAATAAGATGAGGATTCACCTTACGCTCAGAAATTGGGGTTATTGGAGCTAATTTCCGCATTGGTATGCTCCCCTCCCTGTCGTTGACCACCGCGGTGGCCGCCGCCGCGATGCTAATGCCCACACCCTGTGCTACAACATCCCATCCCCGTCTCCTCCCCACAGGCAGCGGTGGGCACGATATTGCTGGGCTTGCACGCATCCTCCGCAGGAATCATGGGGGGCTCCGGCACCGGTGGCTTCCTCTCCTAGCCGTGGCTTGCCATTGGCAGAGGTTGCGCCGCTGCCTGGTCCGTGGGAAGAGGAAGCAGGCTAGGGTTCAAATTCGAACCCAGGACCTGCGCTTAGTCGGAAGAAGAAACACGTTGGCGGCTGTGTGATTCTCTCTTGTCTCGTACACGAGTGGACATATGTGGTTGGCCATTGTTTTGCTGCCGGGCTAGTGGGCTGCATCTAAAGAGTTGAACTGAGCGTAATGGGCTTATAGGCTGGTATATTTATCATATAGAGTAATATGTATATACCTATATACGAATTTTTTGCAGAAAAATTTGGGTGTACATCTATACACCCATGACCCATGGTGGATCCGCCCCTGATCATTATCATACATGCTACGCTAGCATCATTGCACATCCTGGTACACTGCTAGAGGCATTCATATAGAGTCATATTGTTCTAGTATCAAGTTGTAAGTAAATAGAAGTGTGATGATCATCATTATTAGAGCATTATCCCAATGAGGAAATAAAAAGGGAAAAAGGCCAAAAAGAGCCCAAAAAAAATATATATATATATATTTATATAAGAGAGAAAAAGAAAGAAGGGGCAATGTTACTATCCTTTTCCACACTTGTGCTTCAAAGTAGCACAATGTTTTCATATAGAGAGTATCCTATGTTCTCACTTTCATACACTAGTGGGAGTTTTTCATTATAGAACTTGGCTTGTAAATTCTGATGATGGGATTCCTCAAATTCTCGAGGTCTTCATGACCAAGCAAGTTGGATGCATGCTACTCGTGAGCTGCGTTGGGATTTCCTCGAAGAGGAGAGGATGATGCATCGCAGTAGAGATAAGTATTTCACTTAGTTAAGAACCAAGGTTATCAATCCAGTAGGACAACCCCACAGAACCTCGTTAGCAGCACTTGCACACATAAAAGCCAATACTTGCACCCAACACAAACAAGGGGGTTGCAATCCCCTCGGCGGTTATTTGCAAGAGGATCAAATCTCATAGTGCTAGATAGATAAAGTAAATTGCAAAATAAAATAAAGGAAATAAAATTGCAGCAAGGTATTTTTGGATTTTATATATGATAAAAGTAGACCCGGGGGCTATAGTTTTTAGTAGAGACTTCTCTCTCGAACAAAAAGCATACAATGGGTAAACAAAGTATTGTTGGGCAACTGACAGAAAAGCGCATAGTTATAACGATATTCAAGGCAATGATCATGTATATAGGCATCACGTCCAAGACAAGTAGACCGACTCTGCCTGCATCTACTACTATTACTCAACCCATCGGCTGCTATCCAGCATGCATCTAGGGTATTAAGTTAATAAAAAAGGAGTAATGCCTTAAGGAAGATGACATGATGTAGACAAAGTGAACCCAAGAAATATGAATAAACCCCAACTTTTTATCCTTAATGGAAACAATACAAATACGTGTCATATCCCTTTCTATCACTCGGATTGAGCACCACAAGGTTGAACCCATCACAAAGTACCTCTCCCATTGCAAGATAAATCAAGCTTGTTTGCCAAACCAAATGGATAGATTGGAGAGAAATACAAAGCTATAAAAATCATGCATAAAAGAATTTAGAGAAGACTCAATTAATATTCATGAATAATCTGATCATAAACCCACAATTCATCAGATCCCAACAAACACACCGCAAAATAAGATTATATCGAATAGAACTCCAAGAACATCCAGGAGAACAATCTATTGAGGATCAAAGAGAGAGAAGAAGTTCACCTAGCTACTAGCTATGGATCCGTAGGTCTGTGGTGAACTAATCACACATCATCGGAAGGGCAGCAAGGATGATGTAGAAGCCATCTGTGATCGATTCCCCCTTCGGCAGAGTACCGAAGTAGACCTCCATATGGGATTTCAGAATAACGGAAACTTGCAGCGGTGGAAAAAGTGTTTCGGGTGGCTCTCTGATGTATTGGGAGTATTTGAAAATTTATAGAGGTATAATTAGGTCAAGATGTGCCACGAGGGGCCCACAAGCCCAGGGGCTGCCCCCTAGGGTGCGCCTGGTGAGCTTGTCGCTCCCTCGTGCCTCGTCCGGTCTTCTTCAGAACCTTCTACGGTCTCTCTTAGTCCAGAAAATATCATCAAAAAGTTTCGTAGCGTTTGGACTCCGTTTGGTACTGATTTCCTGAAAAGCCAAAAATAAGCAAAAAGCAGCAACTGGCACAGGGCACTAGGTTAATAGGTTAGTCCCAAAAATGATATATAATTGCATATAAAACATCCAAGATTGATACTATAATAGCATGGAACAGTAAAAAATTATAGATACGTTGGAGACGCATCAAGCATCCCCAAGCTTAATTCTTGCTCATCCTCGAGTAGGTAAATGATAAAAATAGAATTTTTGATGGGAATGCTACCTAACATGTCTATCATGTAATCTTCCTTTTATGGTATGAATATCTAGATCTGAATGATTCAAAGCAATAGTCCATAATTTGACATAAAGACACCAATACTCAGGCATAGTAACAAACAATCATGTCTTTCAAAATAAAAATGCTAAAGAACGATATACCTACAAAATCATATAGCCTTGTCATGCTCCATCTTAACACAAAGTATTTATCATGCACAACCCCGATGAAAAACTGAGCAATTGGTTCATACTTTTTAACGCGCGTCAGCTTTTTCAACCCCCACGCAATACATGAGCACAAGCCAAGGATATAACACTATGGGTGGAATAGAGTACGGTGGTAGAGATTAATATGGAGAAGACAAAAAAGGAAAAAGACTCACATCAGCGTGGCTAATCAACGGGCTATGGAGATGCCCATCAATTGATGTCAATGCAAGGAGTAGGGATTTCCATGCAACGGATGCACTAAGAGCTATAAGTGTATGAAAGCTCAAACTCAAAACTAAGTGGGTGTGTATCCAACTTGCTTGCTCTAGAAGACCTCGGGCATTTGAGGAAGCCCATCATTGGATTCTACAAGCCAAGTTCGATAATGAAAAATTCCCCCTTGTATATGAAAGTGACTACATAGGAGACTCTCTATATGAAAAACATGGTGCTACTTTGAAGCACAAGTGTGGAAAAAGATAGTAACATTGCCCCTTCTATCTGTATTGTTGCCATTAATTAAGGGTAAAATGACAAGGTTTATTCATATTGATTGGGTTTACTTTGTCTACATCATGTCATCTTGCTTAAGGTGTTACTCTGTTTTATACTTAATATCCTAGGTGCATTCTGGATAGCGGTCGATGGGTGGAGTAATAGTAGTAGATGCAGGCAGAATTCGGTGTACTTGTCTCAGACATGATGCCTATATACATGATCATTGCCTTGAATATCATCCTAACTATGCTTTTCTATCAATTGCCCAACTGTAATTTGTTCACCCATCGTATGCTATGTGTTCGAGAGAGAAGCCTCTAGCGAAAACTATGGCTCCCGCGTCTACTTTTATCATATATAAAAACACAAAAATACTTGCTGCAATTTTCTATTTAGTTTTATTTTATCTTTGCAATTTATCTATCTACCACTACTAGATTTAATCCTTGCAAGTAACCGCCAAGGGGATTGACCACGCTCTTGTTTGCGTTGGGTGCAAGTATTTTCTTTTGTGTGTGCAGGTACTATTCACGAGGCTTTGTGTGATTCTCCTACTGGATTGATAACCTTGGTTCTTAACCGAGGGAAATACTTATCTCTACTGTGCCGCATCATCCTCTCCTCTATGGGGAAATCCCAACGCAGCTGACAAGTAGTAGTAATCTGCAAGTTGATTACCAAAACATACATCAAGTGACTCAATAGAAAACCCCATTGTCACCACGGGTACCCACATGCAAGACATACATCAATTGTTCTCAAATCCAAAACATTCAATCTGATAATAATGAAACATCAAAGGAAAAGACTCAATTCTTCACAAAAAGATAGAGAAGGAAGAACACAATATGATCCAACTGTATTAACAAAGCTCGTGGTACATCAAGATCATGCCAAATCAAGAACATGAGAGAGAGTGAGTGAGAGAGAGATCAAACACATAGCTACTAGTACATACCCTCAGCCCTGAGGGTGAACTACTCCCTCCTCATCATGAAGGCCGCTGGGATGATGAAGCTGGCCTCCGGTGATGATTTCCCCCTCTGGCAAGATGCCAGAAAAGGCCTCCAGATGGGGTCTCTTCGAAACAGAGGCTTGCGCCGGCGGAGTCAAGTTCTAGGTTTATTTTTGGGGGTTTCTCTATTTATAAGAATTTTTGGCATTGTTTCACGTTAAAAGGAGTCATGAGGGGCCCACAAGGAAACAACCCCCTCCATACCCCGAGGGCACGCCGGGTTGCCTTGTCACCGCCTTGTGGGTCTTCTGGTCCTCCCATGAAGCTTTGGGGTCTCTTATGTTCAAAAAAATCATCACAAATTTTCGCCACATTTGGACTTCATTTGGTATGGATTTTCCGGAAAACCAAAAGCAAGAAGAAAACAACAATTGGCACTGGGCACTAGGTTAATATGTTAGCCCATGAAAATCATACAAAAGTGCACCAAAACCATGTAAAATTATTGCAAACATGGCATGAATACTTCATAAATTATAGATACGTTGGAGACGTATCAGCAGCCAAGTAGTCTTCGTGCATGTGCCCCTAATGACCAGCGCCCTGGAGGAACGTAGTTTTATTTGTTTAACCCTTGCATTGATCTGAAGCACATGACACCAAATCTCACCACATGAAAAGAAACCTTAACCTCACCTCCCCAAAGGAGAAGGTAAGAACCTACGCTGGATTTCCATCGACTATGTCTAGACGAACGAACTCAAGGAGGATCATAGCTCAAAAGACAAACTTGGATAAGAAGCGCTGACATTTGCCTGAGCGTTGTGCGTGTGAGGACTAAGAACCCTAATGTAAACTAATAACTAGAGTGGAGGCACCAGGGTTCCCCTCCTTGCCACAGAACGATGGAGCGGTGGGAAGAGGGGAGGGGCGAGTCCACGGGAGCATGGAGGGGAGAGGTTGTCTTAGCCTCCTAGGGTCAGTGGAGTAGATTTGTATTCATACCGAAACTGGATTCAAATTTTATTGGCACTGTAATATACCTGGTGCTCCTACTGTTTTTGAGATTTCTCAACAAAACTACAACTCGTATGTTAGTACGACACAGCCTACACGATATGTAGATGATAGCCAATCCAAACGTCTACTGGACTGAGGTCATATGCATGGACGAACTGATCTCCCATGTCATGCAGGGATTGTCCAGGCCACGACGTGTGTACATCACTCTCTAGTACTATCGCCCATCTCTCTCTTCTAGTAACTCGGCCGACATGCGGGGATGGGGGAGTGTGGCTATGGTCGGTTGCTCAACTGCGGTCCCACATGTGAGTGCAAACGCAAGATGACACGCGTTCCATTCGGTGAGCAGCGTGTCGGAACAACCGTGTGGGTGTGATGCGAATGCGACAGGAGTGCTATATATGTATCACCTTTTCCTTTTGGTTTTGCTCCATGGCGCAATCCATCGATACAAAAATATATTTAAAAGGTGAGGGTGGGGCATTTCACGCTCAGTAGGCGGGGCAGTTTCACGAAGTCGGTTTGACAGAGAGGCGAGGAGGACGAGAGAGTAGCAAATTAAACATACTGCTAGAAAGATGGGGTTGTGTGATTTGACGGCTCATTACTGCTAGAAAGGTGGGGCCTTGTGATTTGACTGCTAATTATAGTCATTATTATTGTGGCGTTATGACCGGGATGAGTTTCCGCTTCCGTTCCCCACTCTAATCTTGTGCCTGACACGTGGAGCCGGGTGCTGGTTGTCCTACATGTCAGTCAAAGGTAGTATAATTGTTGATGACGACCTAGGAGGAGAAAAGAACTGTGTAGTATACTCTAGTGTTCCACTAGAGTACTAGTATGACGGAGGAGTGCGAAACACGACAGCCCAATGCGATATGGCGATAAAGAATGATGTACATTCCAGCCATTAAAAAGCGTTCCTAGCATGTCCCATAAAAAACCACCACCACTTCCTCCTCTACCCATCGTTTTCTCGCCACCAGCGAGAGGGAGAGACCTAACACTGGAGAGGTGGATCAACTAGTGTGTGTTAGAGAATGAGAGAGAGACCTAACTAGAGAGGTATATCGATCGGTGTGTGTGTGTGTGTGTGGAGAATTAGGTATTATTTTTACTAAATGACCCCTGAAGGATCTTATTTCACACACTAACCCCCCCTAATTCGCGCATGTCACAAATGCGTCTAAACTACACGTTGCAACGCCTTTGACCAAGCGATCGGCTTGATATGATGTAGTTTTCTTGTGATCCCACGACCCCTCTCATCGTTAGCATTGTTTTATTCGTGCCTCGCGGTGAACGTGACTTTTAGCTTGTTTTCTGCTCATATACATTTACCTACAAACAAAATAATATGATGACAATGGCAACGAATATTAATTGTCTTACCTATTAAGGGTAATTTAAAAGGACACATGCGGCAATGCCCGAAAGACACATGGGCAAAAGAAGAAGGAAGATTACCCACAAAAAAAGAAGAGAAGAATAAGAAGAAGAAGAAGAAGAAGAAGAGGAAGAAGAAGAAAGGAAGGAAGGAAGACGCAGTCAAGGATCTGCGTCGCTGCTCTTTACTTCATGAAGGGTTGCTGGGTGCGGAGTTCCTCTATCTCATTCTTCATTGCCTCCACGACCTTCATATCCTCTCACCTCTCCTTCACCATCTTCATCATTGCGTCCATGGTGCAGGATTTCTCGAGGCGAGCGTCCATGATCTCTTTCATGTCCGCAAGATGTTGCTTCACAGCAGCTACTATTTCATCCATCACCAGGTCACGCTCAATGCGGAGCTTCCCCATGTCTGATAAACCAAGTATAGGGGATCACGATAGTCTTTACGGGTAGTATTTCACCCAATTTTTTGATTCGACACAAGGGGAGCCAAAGAATATTTATAAGCCTTAGAAGTTCAGTTGTCAATTCAACCACACCTGGAGAGTTGTTTCTCTACAGCAAATTATTCAGTAACATAGTAGTTTGATAGTTTTGATAGTAACCGTAATAGTAGCAATAGTAACGGTGACAGTAACAGTAGTAGTTTTGTAGTGATTGTAACAGCAGCACGAACTGTAGCAACTTAGGAAAGATCAATATGAGCAAAGCATAGGCATTGGATCAGCGATGGATATGTGTTGGATGACATTCATCATTTAACAATCACAACCTAGAACGATACACAATAGCTCCAATTCATCAATTCAACATAGGCATGTATTTCGTATATAGTCATATGTGCTTATAATAAGAACTTGCATGATGATACGTCTCCAACGTATCTATAATTTTTGATTGTTCCATGTTGTTATATTATCATTCTTGGATGTTTTACAATCATTTTATAGCAAATTTGTATCATTTTTTGGGACTAACCTATTGACATAGTGCCCAATGCGAGTTGTTGTTTTTTGCTTGTTTTTTACTTTGCATAATATCCCTATCAAACGGAGTCCAAACGTAGCGAAACTTTTTGGAGATTTTTTGGACCAGAAGACAACTTGGGAGTCAAGGAAGCACCTGGGGGAGGCCCGTGGGGCCCACAAGACACCAGGGCGCGCCAGAGGCCCCTGGCGCGCCCTGATGGGTTGTGGGGCCCATGGGGGTCTCCTGCACCGCCTCTTCGCTCTATAAATACCCAAATATTCCAGAAACCCTAGGGGAGTCAACGAAACACAATACACAATTCCAGCCACCGCAAGTTCCAAAACAACAAGATCCAATCTAACATGATCACGGAGGGGTTCATCATCCTCATTGGTGCCCCTCCGATGATGCGTGAGTAGTTCACCATAGACCTACGGGTCCATAGGCAGTAGCTAGATGGTTTTCTCTCTTTTTGATTCTCAATACAATGGTCTCTTGGAGATCTATTTGATGTAATGACTTTTTGCGGTGTGTTTGTTGGGATCTGATGAAGTTCGAGTTTATGATCAGATCTATATCCATGAATATTATTTGAGTTTTCTTTGATCTCTTATCTGTGTGATTATTTATAGTCTCGTATTTCTTCTTTGAATCTTTGGTTTAGTTAGGCCAACTCGATCAATTTTTCTTGCAATGGGAAGAGGTGCTTTGTGATGGGTTCGATCTTACGATGTCCTCACCCAGTGACAGAAGGGGTAGCGAGGCACGTATGTATCATTGCTATTAAGGATGACAAGATGGGGTATATTCCTACATGAATAGATCTTGTCTACATCATGTCATCATTCTTATTGCATTACTCCATTTCCCCATGAACTTAATACACTAGATGCATGCTGGATAGCGGTCGATGTGTGAAGCAATAGTAGTAGATGCAGAATCGTTTCGATCTACTAATATGTGACGTGATGCCTATATGTTGATCATTGCCTTGGATATCGTCATAATTATTAGTTCTTCTATCAATTTCCCAACAGTAATTTGTTTACCCATCGTGTGCTATTTTCTCGAGAGAAGCCACTAGTGAAATCTACGGGCCCCGGGTCTATCTTTTATCATATTGCTTTCAGATCTATTAATTTTTCACCGTATTTGTTTTCAGATCTATTATTCCAAAAACCCAAAAATACCTTGCTGCACTTTTTATTTGCATCTTTTATTTCGTGTTTTATTCAGATCAATTTATCCAAACACATACAATTTAATCTATCTTTTTACCGAGGAGGGATTGACAACCCCTCTTACGCGTTGGGTTGCGAGGATTTGTTCTTTGTGTGCAGGTACCATTTACATAATGTTGCTTGTTTCTCCTACTGGACTGATACCTTGGTTTCATATCTGGGGGAAATACCTACCGTAGTTGTACTGAATCATCCTTTCCTCTTTGGGGAAATACGGACGTAGTTTCAAGCCGCATCAAAAGGAATTTCTAGCACCATTGCCGGGGAGACATCATGAACATCTATTAGGTTCCTAATAACAAATCTCATCTCCTTGCAATTTACATTATTTGCTATTTGCCTCTCGTTTTCATCTCCCCCACTTCACAAAATTGCCTTTTATTTGCCTTCTTTTTCGTTTGCCTTTTTCTTGTTAGATCTCTTGTTTGCTTGTGTTGCCATGTATCTCCTATTTGCTTGCATCTTCGCTTGCTAAAAATTTATTGATATGGATCCTCATCCACTTGCTAATCTTTCAAAAGACCAAATTATGATGAAACGATTGCTAGTGAGTTGAGTGCGCTAGATTATGAAGTTTTGCTTGAGATTCGTGAATGTGAAAATTGTGATGAAGTGCTAAAACCGGAAATTTATGAAGTGATTCACGATAGCTCCTTGAATGAAAAGCATGATTTGCAATGGTGTTATTATAAATTCTATTAATGTCAATTGTGCTAATAATATGCAAAACCCCAAGCTTGGGGATGCTAATTTTGATATGTCCACTACTTATTGCAATGATCATGATTGGGGTGATTCTTCTTATGATCTTGAAAATTTATTTAAGCCTCAAGATGAATATGTTTGTGATAATATTGAAAGTGGGTTTGGAAGAGTGTCAACTCTAGGTGATAATGATCCCACTACTTTGGAGAATGATCAATCTTATGAATTTTTTGGTAAAAGTGGGCTTGGAGAGGTCATGACTTTATTTGATGATAATCCCACTATATTGGAAGAGTGTCAACTTTGCATGCATGTGGAAAATATGTTATGCGATAGCTATGCTATTGAATTTTGAATATGATCCCACATATAGTTATTATGAGAGAGCTAAATATTGTGGTAGTAATTTTCATGTTACTAAATTACCTCTCATTATGTTGAGATTGCTTTTGCTTCTTTCTTCTTCCTTGCATATGCTAGTTTTTGCGTGCCTTGATAGCTTGTTTGCTTATAAAATGCCTATGCATAGGAAGTATGTTAGACTTAAATATGTTTGTCACATGTTTTATGATGCTCTCTTTGTGTTTCAATTATTATCTTTCATGTGAGCATCATTGAAATCTCAATGCCTAGCTAAAAGGCATAAAATGACAGCGCTTGTTGGGAGGCAACCCAATGAATAAAATTTATTTTTGCCTTTTTCTTTCTGTTCTTGAGTGTTTGCAAAATTATGCTACTGTTATGATTGTGTTTTTATGTTTTAATTAGTGTTTGTGCCAAGTAAAGCCTTTGGGATCATGTTGGGTGATAGTTGATTTGATCTTGTTGGAAAATAGAAACTTTTGCGTCCAGTAGCAGAATTTTAAAAAATTACATAAGTGACGAAAGTTTCTGATTTTTTTACACAAGATTGATATACAAATTTTCCATGTTGTCCTTTCAGAATTTTTTGAGTTACAGAAGTATGGTAAGTTTCGATTACTACAGATTGTTCTGTTTTGCCAGATTCTGTTCTCGTTGCATTGTGCGCTTATTTTGATGATTCTATGGATTGTATCGGGGGTATAAGCCATGGTAAAGTTGGAATACAGTATATGTAATGCAATAATAAAATATGAATGAGTTTGAAACAGTACTTAAAGTGATTGCTTTATTATACTAACGGATCTCATGAAGGTTTTGTTAAGTTCTGTGTGATTGAAGTTTTCAACTTTTTGGGTGAGATCACGGTGGATGAAGGAATAAGGTGTGTCAAGAGCCTAAGCTTGGGGATGCCCCATGGCACCCCAAGTTAATATTCAAGGAGAACCAAGCAACTAAGCTTGAAGATGCCCCGGAAGGCATCCCCTCCTTCTAACGACCATCAGTAATTTTACTTGGAGCTATATTTTTATTTGTCACATATCATGAGTTCTGCTTGGAGCATCTTGTATTATATGAGTCTTTGCTTGTTTTGCTTTTTAGTTTGTCACAAGTATCCTTGTTGTACACACCTATTTGAGAGAGCCAAAATTATGCTATGATTTGTTATAATTGCTCTTTATGCTTCACATAAATTTTTTGAGCCATGGAATTGCTCTAGTGCTTCACTTATATGTTTTTTAGCACGGCGTGCTTTGAGTTTTGAAGAAATATACTCTCATGATTCACTTAGATCTATTTGAGAGTTAGTTAATTTTTGAAGAAATTCTCTCATGCTTCACTTATATTATTTTGGGAGATGAAAACATTTGATGCTCATGTTCTTCACTTAAATTTGTTTGAGCTTATCAAAAGCAATTGCAATATATGAAATTAGTCCCAAAGTGATAGATATTCAATAGGGATATAATAAAAACTTCCACGAACAAAATAAACTTGATTCTTTGTAATAGTTTTGAGATATGATGATATTAATATGTGAGTCATGTTGGTGAGTAATTATGCTTTAGTAAGAATATTTGTGTTAAGGTTTGTGATTCCCTATGCAAGCACGAAAGTCAATAGTTATGCAATGAAATTACATCCTACTTATGGTGCATTATTCGGTGTTAGTTATACTTAATGCTCGCTTATGAGAATTTTCGTTTCTTGGTTGGTTGCTTCTCAATCTTTTTGCTAGCCTCCACTTGTACTAAGTAGAAATACTACTTGTGCATCCAAAATCCTTAAACCAAGTTTTGACATATGAGTCCACCATACCTACCTATATGCGGTATTTCCGTGTTGTTCTAAGTAAATTTGTATGTGTCAAATCTAATTTTCAAAATGAATTTCGTTTTTGTGTGCCCGTACCGCTCATGAAGCGGCAGGGTGCTACCTCTTGAGCTTGCGTTGGTTTTTCCCTTGAGGAGGAAAGGGTGATGCACAAAGTAGCGTAAGTATTTCCCTCAGTTTTTGAGAACCAAGGTATCAATCAATTAGGAGACTACACACAAGTCGCCTCGTACCTACACAAACAAATAAGAACCTTGCAACCAACACGATAAAGGGGTTGTCAATCCCTTCACGGCCACTTGCAAAAGTGAGATCTGATAGAGATGATAAGATAGTATTTTTGGTATTTTTATGATAAAGATTGAAAGTAAAGATTGCAAAGTAAAAATAGATTGGAAACTTATATGATGGAGAATAGACCCGGGGGCCATAGGTTTCACTAGTGGCTTCTCTCAAGATAGCATAAGTATTACGATGGGTGAACAAATTACTGTCGAGCAATTGATAGAATAGTGCATAGTTATGAGAATATCTAGGCATGATCATGTATATAGGCATCACGTCTGTGACAAGTAGACCAAACCGATTCTGCATCTACTACTATTACTCCACACATCGACCGCTATCCAGCATGCATCTAGAGTATTAAGTTCATAAGAACAGAGTAACGCATTAGGCAAGATGACATGATGTAGAGGGATAAACTCAAGCAATATGATATAAACCCCATCTTTTTATCCTCGATGGCAACAATACAATACGTGTCGTTTCCCCTTCTATCACTGGGATCGAGCACCGCATGATTGAACCCAAAGCTAAGCACTTCTCCCATTGCAAGAAAGATCAATCTAGTAGGCCAAACCAAACTGATAATTCGAAGAGACTTGCAAAGATAACCAATCATACATAAAAGAATTAAGAGGAGATTCAAATATTGTTCATAGATAATCTTGATCATAAACCCACAATTCATCGGATCTCGACAAACACACCGCAAAAAGAGTTACATCGAATAGATCTCCAAGAAGATTGAGGAGAACTTTGTATTGAGATCCAAAGAGAGATAAGAAGCCATCTAGCTAATAACTATGGACCCGAAGGTCTGCGGTAAACTACTCACACATCATCGGAGAGGCTATAGTGTTGATGTAGAAGCCCTCCGTGATCGATGCCCCCTCCGGCGGAGCGCCGGAAAAGGCCCCAAGATGGGATCTCACGGGTACAGAAGGTTGCGGCGGTGGAAATAGGGTTTCGTGGTGCTCCTGGATGTTTTCGGGGTATATGGATATATATAGGAGGAACAAGTAGGTCGGTGGAGCTGCGAGGGGTCCACGAGGGTGGGGGGAGCGCCCAGGGGGCAGGCCCGCCTCCCTGCCTCGTGGCCTCCTCGCTTCTTTCTTGACGTCCACTCCAAGTCCCCTGGATCACGTTTGTTTCACAAATAACTCTCCCGAAGGTTTCATTCCGTTTGGACTCCGTTTGATATTCCTTTTCTGCGAAACACTGAAATAGGCAAAAACAACAATTTGCACTGGGCCTTCGGTTAATAGGTTAGTCCCAAAAATAATATAAAAGTGTTTAGTAAAGCCCATTAAACATCCAAAACAGATAATATAATAACATGGAACAATAAAAAATTATAGATACATTGGAGACGTATCAATCATCCCCAAGCTTAATTCCTGCTCATCCTCGAGTAGGTAAATGATAAAAACAGAATTTTGATGTGGAATGCTACCTAGCATAATTCTCAATGTAATTTTCTTTATTGTGGCATGAATGTTCAGATCCGAAAGATTCAGGATAAAAGTTTAATATTGACATGAAAATAATAATACTTCAAGCATACTAACAAAGCAATCATGTCTTCTCAAAATAACATGGCCAAAGAAAGTTATCCCTACAAAATCATATAGTCTGGCTATGCTCTATCTTCACCACACAAAATATTTGAATCATGCACAACCCCGATGACAAGCCAAGCAATTGTTTCATACTTTTGATGTTCTCAAACTTTTTCAATCTTCACACAATACATGAGCGTGAGCCATGGACATAGCACTATATGTGGAATAGAATGGTGGTTGTGGAGAAGACAAAAAGGAGAAGATAGTCATCACATCAACTAGGCGTATCAACGGGCTATGGAGATGCCCATCAATAGATATCAATGGGAGTGAGTAGGGATTGCCATGCAACGGATGCACTAGAGCTATATGTGTATGAAAGCTCAACAAAAGAAACTAAGTGGGTGTGCATCCAACTCGCTTGCTCACGAAGACCTAGGGCATTTTTGAGGAAGCCCATCATTGGAATATACAAGCCAAGTTCTATAATGTAAAATTTCCCACTAGTATATGAAAGTGACAACATAGGAGACTCTCTATCATGAAGATCATGGTGCTACTTTGAAGCACAAGTGTGGTAAAAGGATAGTAACATTGTCCCTTCTCTCTTTTTCTCTCTTTTTTTGCTTGGGCCTTCTTCTATTTTTTATGGCCTCTTTTCTTTTTGTTTTTAGTCCGGAGTCTCATCCCGACTTGTGGGGGAATCATAGTCTCCATCATCCTTTCCTCACATGGGACAATGCTCTAATAATGATGATCATCACACTTTTATTTACTTACAACTCACAAATTACAACTCAATACTTAGAACAAAATATGACTCTATGTGAATGCCTCCGGCGGGGTACCGGGATATGCAATGAATCAAGAGTGACATGTATGAAAGAATTATGAATGGTGGCTTTGCCACGAATACGATGCCAACTACATGATCATGCAAAGCAATATGACAATGATGAAGCGTGTCATAATAAATCGAACGGTGGTAAGTTGCATGGCAATATATCTCGGAATGGCTATGGAAATGCCATAATAGGTAGGTATGGTGGCTGTTTTGAGGAAGGTATATGGTGGGTGTATGATACCCGCAAAAGGTGCGCGGTATTAGAGAGGCTAGCAATGGTGGAAGGGTGAGAGTGCGTATAATCCATGGACTCAACATTAGTCATAAAGAACTCACATACTTATTGCAAAAATCTATTAGTTATCGAAATGAAGTACTACACGCATGCTCCTAGGGGGATAGATTGGTAGGAAAAGACCATCGTCCGTCCCCGACCGCCACTCATAAGGAAGACAATCAATAAATAAATCATGCTCCGACTTCATCACATAACGGTTCACCATACGTGCATGCTACGGGAATCACAAACTTTAGAACAAGTATTTATCAAATCCACAACTACTCAACTAGCATGACTCTAATATCACCATCTTCGTATCTCAAAACAATTATCAAGTATCAAACTTCTCATAATATTCAATGCACTCTATATGATAGTTTTTATTATACCTATCTTGGATGCTCATCACTTTAGGACTAAAATTTTAACCAAAGCAAATTACCATGATGTTCTAAAAGACTATCAAAATAATATAAGTGAAGCATGAGAGAATAACTATTTCTATAAAATAAAACCACCGCCGTGCTCTAAAAGATATAAGTGAAGCACTAGAGCAAAATTTTCTAGCTCAAAAGATATAAGTGAAGCACATAGAGTATTCTAATAAATTCTGATTCATGTGTGTCTCTCCCAAAAGGTGTGTACAGCAAGGATGACTGTGGTAAACTAAAAATCAAAGACTCAAATCATACAAGACGCTCCAAGCAAAACACATATCATGTGGTGAATAAAAATATAGCATCAAGTAAAGTTACCGATGGACGAAGACAAAAGAGGGGATGCCTTCCGGGGCATCCCCAAGCTCAGGCTTTTGGTTATCCTTGTATTTTACCTTGGGGTGCCTTGGGCATCCCCAAGCTTAGGCTCTTTCCACTCCATGTTACATAATCCATCAAATCTTTACCCAAAAACTTGAAAACTTCACAACACAAAACTCAACAGAAAATCTCATGAGCTCCGTTAGCGTAATAAAACAAACCACCACTTTAAGGTACTGTAATGAACTCATTCTTTATTTATATTGGTGTTAAACCTACTGTATTCCAACTTCTCTATGGTTCATAACCTCCGATACTAGCCATAGATTCATCAAAATAAGCAAACAACACACGAAAAACCGAATATGTCAAAAACAGAACAGTCTTTAGTAATCTATATCTAACGAAACTTCTGTAACTCAGAAAAATCTACCAAAATTGGAAGACCTAGCTAATTTGTTTATTGATCTACTGAAATTGTAATCAGTATTTTATCGTGTTCTGGTGATTTTTAACAATTGTTTTCGTGAGCAGAAAGTTTCTGACTTTTTCAGCAAGATCAAATAACTATCATCCAAGAAGATCCTATAGGTTTTACTTGGCACAAACACTAATTAAAACATAAAACCACATCTAACCAGAGGCTAGATCAAAGATTTATTACTAAACAGAACGAAAAAGCAAGGAAGAAAAATAAAATTGGGTTGCCTCCCAACAAGCGCTATCGTTTAACGCCCCTAGCTAGGCATAAAGGCAAGGATAAATCTGGGTATTATCATCTTTGGCGTGCAATCCATAAGTGGCTCTCATAATAGATTCATAAGGTAATTTAATTTTCTTTCTAGGAAAGTGTTCCATGCCTTTCCTTAACGGAAATTGGAATCTAATATTCCCTTCTTTCATATCAATAATTGCACCAATCATTTTAAGGAAAGGCCTACCAAGAATAATACGACATGAAGGATTGCAATCTATATATATCAAGAACAATGAAATCTATGGGCACATAATTCCTATTTGCAACAATAATAACATCATTAATTCTTCCATAGGTTTATTAATGGTGGAATCCGCAAGGTGCAAGTTTAAAGAACAATCATCAAATTCATGGAAACCTAACACATCACACAAAGTTTTCAGAATCGTGGAAACACTAGCACCCAAATCACACAAAGCATAGCATTCATGATCTTTAATTTTAATTTTAATAGTAGGTTCCCACTCATCATAAAGTTTTCTAGGGATAGAAACTTCTAATTCAAGGTTTTCTTCATAGGATTGCATTAAAGCATCAACGATATGTTTGGTAAAAACCTTATTTTGACTATAAGCATGCGGAGAATTTAGCACGGATTGTAACAAGGAAATACAATCTATTAAAGAACAATTATCATAATTAAATTCCTTGAAATCTGAAATAGTGGGTTCATTGCTATGTAAAGTTTTGACCTCTTCAATCCCACTTTTACTAATTTTTGCATCAAGATCTAAAAACTCCGAATCATTGGGATGCCTTTTAACTAAAGTTGACTCATCTCCAGTCCCATCATTATCAAGATTCATATTGCAAAACAAAGATTTAATAGGAGACACATCAATCACTTTTAGATCTTCATCCTTATTATCATGAAAACTAGAAGAACACGCTTTCACAAAGAAATCTTTTTTTAGCACGCATCCTAACGGTTCTTTCTTTGCACTCATCAATGGAAATGCTCATGGCTTTGATAGACTAATTGATATCATGCTTAGGTGGAATAGATCTAAGTTTCAAAGAATCAACATCAAGAGAAATTCTATCCACGTTCCTAGCCAACTCATCAACCTTAAGCAATTTTTCTTCAAGCAAAGCATTGAAATTATTTTGAGAAATCATAAATTCTTTAACACTAGTCTCAAAATCAGAGGGCATCTTATTAAAATTTCCATAAGAGTTGTTGTAGGAATTACCATAATTATTAGAGGAATTACTAGGATACGACCTAGGATTAAAGTTTCCTCTATAAGCGTTGTTACCAAAATTGTTCCTACCAACAAAATTCACATCCATAGATTCATTATTATTCTCAATAGAAGTAGACAAAGGCATATCATTAGGATCAGAAGAAACACCCTTATTAGCAAACAATTTCATAAGTTCATCCATCTTTCCACTCAAAACATTAATCTCTTCTATCGCATGAACCTTTTTTACTAGTTGATCTTTCGGTGTGCCATTGAGAATAATTAACCATAATATTATCTAGGAGTTTAGTAGCTTCTCCTAAAGTGATTTCCATAAAAGTGCCTCCCGCGGCCGAATCTAAAAGATTTCTAGAAGCAAAATTCAATTTGGCATAATTTTTTTGTATAATCATCCATAAATTCAAACCATGTGTAGGGCAATTACGTATCATTAATTTCATCCTCTCCCAAGCTTGTGCAACATGCTCATGATCAAGTTGCTTAAAATTCATAATATCGTTTCTAAGAGAGATGATCTTAGCGGGAGGAAAATACTTAGAGATAAAAGCATCTTTGCACTTATTCCATGAATCAATAATATTTTTAGGCAAAGACGAAAACCAAGTTTTAGCACGATCTCTAAGCGAAAAAGGAAATAGCTTCAATTTAACAATATCATTATCCACATCTTTCTTCTTTTGCATATCACACAAATCAACAAAGCTGTTTAGATGGGTAGCGGCATCTTCACTATGAAGGCCGGCGATTGATCTTTCATGACAAGATTCAACAAGGCAACATTAATTTCACAAGATTCAGCATCGGTAATAGGAGCAATCGGAGTGCTAAGAAAATCATTGTTATTAGTATTGGAAAAGTCACACAATTTAGTATTGTCTTGAGCCATCGTGACGAACGATCCAAAACACAAGCACACACAAGAAGCAAGCGAAGGAAAAAAGTGAAAGGAAAAAGAGGGCGAATAAAGCGGCAAGGGTGAAGTGGGCGAGAGGCTAACGAGAGGCAAATGGCAAATAATGTAATGCGAGGGATAGGAGTTTGTGATGGGTACTTGGTATGTCTTGACTTGTGTGTAGACTCCCCGGCAACGGCGCCAGAAATCCTTCTTGCTACCTCTTGAGCTTGCGTTGGTTTTTCCCTTGAAGAGGAAAGGGTGATGCAGCAAAGTAGCATAAGTGTTTCCAGTTTTTGAGAACCAAGGTATCAATCCAGTAGGAGACTACTCACAAGTAGCCTCGTACCTACAAATAAGAACCTTGCAACCAACGCGATAAAGGGGTTGTCAATCCCTTCGCGGCCACTTTCAAAAGTGAGATCTGATAGAGATGATAAGATAGTATTTTTGGTATTTTTATGATAAAGATTGAAAGTAAAGATTGCAAAGTAAAAATAGATTGGAAACTTATATGATGGAGAATAGACCCGGGGGCCATAGGTTTCACTAGTGGCTTCTCTCAAGATAGCATAAGTATTACGGTGGGTGAACAAATTACTGTTGAGCAATTGATAGAATAGTGCATAGTTATGAGAATATCTAGGCATGATCATGTATATAGGCATCACGTCCGCGACAAGTAGACCGAAACGATTCTGCATCTACTACTATTACTCCACACATCGACCGCTATCCAGCATGCATCTAGAGTATTAAGTTCATAAGAACAGAGTAACGCATTAGGCAAGATGACATGATGTAGAGGGATAAACTCAAGCAATATGATATAAACCCCATCTTTTTATCCTCGATGGCAACAATACGTGTCGTTTCCCCTCCTGTCACTAGGATCGAGCACCGCATGATTGAACCCAAAGCTTGGCACTTCTCCCATTGCAAGAAAGATCAATCTAGTAGGCCAAACCAAACTGATAATTCGAAGAGACTTGCAAAGATAACCAATCATACATAAAAGAATTCAGAGGAGGTTCAAATATTGTTCATAGATAATCTTGATCATAAACCCACAATTCATCGGATCTCGACAAACACACCGCAAAAAGAGTTACATCGAATAGATCTCCAAGAAGATCGAGGAGAACTTTGTATTGAGATCCAAAGAGAGAGAAGAAGCCATCTAGCTAATAACTATGGACCCGAAGGTCTGCGGTAAACTACTCACACATCATCGGAGAGGCTATAGTGTTGATGTAGAAGCCCTCCGTGATCGATGCCCCCTCCGACGAAGCGCCGGAAATGGCCCCAAGATGGGATCTCACGGGTACAGAAGGTTGTGGCGGTGGAAATAGGGTTTCGTGGTGCCCCTGGATGTTTTCGGGGTATATGGATATATATAGGAGGAAGAAGTAGGTCGGTGGAGCTGCGAGGGGCCCACGAGGGTGGGGGCGCGCCCAGGGGGGCAGGTGCGCCTCCCTGCCTCGTGGCCTCCTCGCTTCTTTCTTGATGTCCACTCCAAGTCCCCTGGATCACGTTTGTTCCAAAAATAACTCTCCCGAAGGTTTCATTCCGTTTGTACTCCGTTTGATAATCCTTTTCTGCGAAACACTGAAATAGGCAAAAAACGGCAATTTGCAATGGGCCTTCGGTTAATAGGTTAGTCCCAAAAATAATATAGAAGTGCTTAGTAAAGCCCATTAAACATCCAAAACAGATAATATAATAGCATCGAACAATAAAAAATTATAGATACATTGGAGACGTATCACAGGGGGTGGCCAATATTTTCCGTGCTAGATGTGTTATTCTCAAGATGAGTGTTTATTCACTTGTCATTACAGGAGAGTATGGCGGTAATAGGGATGCCCAGTCCCAAAATGAAAAAGAAATTTACTTTATGTTGTCAAATAATAAATTCCTTGGAAAGTGTTGGTATGGATGGTACCCGTGGATACGGCTAGCCGTGGAGTGTGAAAGTATGGTGAAGAAATGAATAAACTTTATTTTATGTTTGGGAACCGCCTATGATATATCTAGCATGGAAAGTGTTGGTAATTACTCGGTCATTTTTGTTGACGATAAAAACATGCCTCTCAAAAACAATCTCTCAATTTAAGCTTTGAGCTCTGGCACCTCTACAAATCTCTACTTCCCGCTGCGAAGGGCCTATCTATTTACTTTTATGTAATTTTTATTTTTACTTGAGTCTCCATCTTCTCTTATAAAGCACCAACTAGGGATCACTATGATCGTACTTAAGCATTGGATGTAGCTAATATTCGAGTGTGTTTCATGAATGGATCAATGATTGAGCATGATGGGCTAGGGATAACTTTCTTTAGTGTTGATATGTTGAAAGACATGTTTGCTTGTTGATATGCTTGAGTATTGAAGTTATCATGTCAAATATAGACTATTGCTTTGAACCATCTAAAAGTCCAAATGTCCATGCTACAAAAGAAAAGAATATGTGATGAACATGTTAGGCAACATTCCACATCAAAAACTCTATTTTTGTCATTTTCCTACTCGAGGACGAGTGGGAATTAAGCGTGGGGATGCTGATACGTCTCCAACGTATCTATAATTTTTTATTGTTCCATGTTGTTATATTATCATTCTTCGATGTTTTACAATCATTCTATAGCAACTTTACATCATTTTTTGGGACTAACCTATTGACATAGTGCCCAGTGCCAGTTGCTGTTTTTTCCTTGTTTTTTACTTCGCAGAATATCCCTATGAAATGGAGTCCAAACGCGGCGAAACTTTTTGGAGATTTTTTTGGACTGGAAGACAACTTGGGAGTCAAGGAAGCACATGGGGGAGGCCTGTGGGGCCCACAAGACACCAGGGCGCGCCAAAGGCCCTGGCATGCCCTGATGGGTTGTGGGGCCCACGGAGGTCTCCTGCACCACCTCTTCGCTCTATAAATACCCAAATATTCCAGAAACCCTAGGGGAGTCGACAAAACACAATTCGAGCCGCCGCAAGTTCCGGAACCACGAGATCCAATCTAACACCATCACGGAGGGATTCATCATCCTCATTGGTGCCTCTCCGATGATGCGTGAGTAGTTCACCATAGACCTACGAGTTCGTAGGCAGTAGCTAGATGGCTTCTTCTCTCTTTTTGATTCTCAATACAATGGTCTCTGGAAGATCTATTTGATGTAATAACTTTTTGCGGTGTGTTTGTCGGGATCCGATGAAGTTCGAGTTTTTAGTCAGATCTATATCCATGAATATTATGAGTTTTCTTTGATCTCTTATGTGCATGATTATTTATAGCCTCGTATTTCTTCTTCGAATCTTTGGTTTAGTTAGGCCAACTAGATCGATTTTTCTTGCAATGGGAAGAGGTGCTTTGTAATGGGTTCGATTTTACGGTGTCCTCACCTAGTGACAGAAGGGGTAGCGAGGCACGTATGTATCGTTGCTATTAAGGATAACAAGATGGGGTCTACTCCTACATGAATAGATCTTGTCTACATCATGTCATTGTTCTTATTGCATTACTCTGTTTTCCCATGAACTTAATACACTAGATGCATGCTGGATAGCGGTCGATGTGTGGAGTAATAGGAGTAGATATAGAACCGTTTCGGTATACTAATCTTGGACGCGATGCCTATATATTGATCATTGCCTAGGATATCGTCATAATTATTAGTTATTCTATCAATTGCCAAACAGTAATTTGTTTACCCACTGTGTGCTATTTTCTCGAGAGAAGCCACTAGTGAAATCTACGCCCCCCGGTCTATCTTTTATCATATTGCTTTCAGATCTATTTTTCACTATATTTGTTTTCTGATCTATTATTCCAAAAACACAAAAATACTTTGCTGCACTTTGTATTTGCATCTTTTATTTTTTGTTTTATTCAGATCTATTTATCCAAACACATACAATTTAATCTATCTTTTTACCGGGGAGGGATTGACAACCCCTCTTACGCGTTGGGGTGTGAGGATTTGTTCTTTGTGTGCAGGTACCATTTAGATAGTGTTTCTTGGTTCTCCTACTGGATTGATACCTTGGTTTCATAACTGAGGGAAATACTTACCGTAGCTGTACTGCATCATCCCTTCCTCTTTGGGGAAATACCGACACAGTTTCAAGCCGCATCACATGACATCTTATGTCCTACCCTCCTGTGGCAGTGGGGTCCATAAGGAAATCTAGGGGATATTAAGGCCTCCTTTTAATAGAGAACCAGAAGAAAGCATTGGTGAATACATGAACTGTGGTGACCCGACCTCAGATGGTCAAGTCTCTGTGCTTAAGTGTCATCCCTGGGTCGGTATGCTGACACACATAGTACTCGAGGATTTATAACAGAGGTAAATCACATGTATAAAATAACGTAAACACTATTACCTCAATCCAAATAGCAGAAGTAACAAGGTTGTGGATTCCCATCAACACCAACGGCAAAGTTGAGTGTAGAAATCGTAACCCTAACGTATCACTTACTCGTCGTACGATCCTGCAACATGAGACGTTGCAGCCACAAAGGGTCAGTACATTGAATGTACTGGCAAATTCACACCATAGGATAATGATGAATAATAACTATCACTACATGCATATATGGCTGGTGGAAAAGCTCTATGGTTATAATGTTTTTGCGAAAAGCAAATTTTTCCCTACTGCAAAGGAATATATTTTATTTAACTACAAAGTTGGTTGATAAATATTGAGAAGGTTCCTCCAACTCAATCCCAAATTAACATCAATAACCCAACAAATTATTTAAGTAACGTGATGAAATCAATATGATAATCCAAGAAGCAGATAATCAAGATGTCCATAACCGGGGACACGGCTAATCATGATTAGATTGTACACTCTGCAGAGGTTTGCGCACTTTTCCCCACAAGACTCGATCTCCTCTGTTGGATTTCTCGCACTACATGGTGTTTGAGAAACGGATGACCGAGACACAGTCTTTCAGAAACACTAAATCTTTACTCCGGATAGACTATACCAACCTATATCCCTCTACATCTGCTAGTCCACCTCTTCAAGAGCTCACACAACTTACTCAACTATGCTAGAGCCCATAATAGCTTGTGGCTGCACACGGAAGTTTCTAGCATGAATAATCTTATGATCCCTTTGAGCCTGGGTGGCATTCCATAGGGTGATCACACGGGTCCTCCGGGATCCCCTTGGGCAAGCACTGGGTTCTCCAGGTGCCCGGGCAAACCACTGGGTGCTCCAGGGTGCCCCAACCAATCCACCCAGATGTGTATTAAAGTAGCCACCTTAAGTTAACCATTAATAATAACTCTCACATCTGTCATGAATCACTCAAACCAAACCACGTCTACGAGCATAGCAAGCAATACAAGCATAACGTAGTAGTAACTCCCAAGGTTTGAATGCAGGGCAATAGGTTCCTACCTCATCAACTACTTCCCAATACCCACATGTTATCAATTCCTAACCATGCAATGTTTGAGGGTTGAAACTAATGCATAAAAACTGGGTGTGGAAGGGATATGATCAAAGTGTGAACTTGCCTGTACTGTTGATGAAGATGATTCGCACTCAAAACTCTTGATAGTTCTACTCGTCATACTCTGGTCAATCTATTGTAAGCAAGCAATAGTAACCACACATAAGCAATCACTCAAAAGATCGGAAAGAACGAAGAACAATTCAGAAAACATCAAAACCAAGCAAATAACTCTTGCAACATAAAACAATTTCTAACAGTACCAAAATTATGTGAATTTGGCATTATCAGAAATTTTAGGTCAAGAGCTTCGATTTGCAAAAAGAATCAACTAAATCGGAGTTATAAAACTCAACTTACGAACAAAAGAAGATTCAAAATCAAATCTGTTTGAAATCATATTTTAAATTTTCAAAAACATGTTTAAGTTGATCATCTGGATAGAGGGGATCATGACGAAGAAGTGGGCGTTGGTTTCATTGGATTTGGACAAGCGAGTAAAAAGTAGTGATCGTTTGAAAACAGGGACTAATCAGTAAAATTATCACTACGGATAGGTCCCTGCCAGAAAATAAAAATAAAAAGAAAAACCTAAAGAACGAACGTTCATTACAGAACTCTAACGAACGAAGATCGTTCGCTGTGTAGACCTAACCAGTGAACGTTCGTTGTTTAATAAAACAAAAAAAAACAGATCTAGTCCAGGGTTTTAAAGAAAAACCGAACTTAGAAGAAAAACAGGATCGGACCGGCGGTTTTATACCGGTTCGGACGGTTTCGACGACGGCGGCGGTTTCCGGCGAGGTGGCGGACTCCGGTGAGGGGCGGGCGGTGGCTACGCGGGGCGGGGCGCTGGGCGGCGTCGGTAGCGATGGCGATGCGGCGCGGGCGAGGAGCAACAGCCAGCGGCGGCAGAGCTAGCGAGGCGGCGGCGACGGTAACCGACGGCGGTGACGGCGGATCTAGCGAGGGGCGGCGGCGCGAGAGGAGAGGAGGAGAGGGCCCGAGCGGCGCCCTTTATAGGAGGGGAGGGGAGGCGCGACGCGTGGAGGAGGGGCAACGGAGAGGCGACGGCGGAGTCCTGGTACAGGACGGCGGCGGCGACACCGTGCGGGTGCGGGAGTCCGCCCGAGCTCGGGGACGAGCGGGGCGCGGCGCTGGGCTGGGCCGGCTGGCTGGGCTTTGGCCTAGTTGGCCCGCGGGGAAAGAAGTCCTTTAAAAAACATTTTCTCAAACAAACAAAAATAAATAAAAATATTATACACGCATATAATATATCAAAATTTTCAGAAAAATATTTTCTACGTCATGAATATTTTTGTCTAGTCAAATAAAATCGAGAAAAATTCCAATAATTCAAAGAGTGCTACTGCCCTACTAAATTCCAATAAAAATCATTTTAAAAACTACCAAAATGATCTCAGATTTATTTGTCTCCAATTTTCTGATGTAGGGAATCATGTTACCCTATTTTCCATATATTTTATTTTTGGAGAAAAATAATTTGCATAAAACTCAAATAACCCAAATTGAAAAATAATTTCAAATGGATTTTAAATTTGAGTTTCTTTGAAACTCCCAACTCATATTTCATATGTTTTGAAGAAGTCATTTTATCTTCTCTCGTGAAAATCATTGAGTTGCATAAAGTTTATGAGTTGGAAAATATTTCCAAATGGAATTCAAATATTTTCAAACACCCTTTTCATTTATTTAAATGGAAGAAGTCATGTCATCTTCTCTCTGGTTTTGTATTTGAAAAGAATGTGAATTCACGAAGATCATAAATGCAAAATGAAAGTTTGGGAAAGTCCATTTATTCCCTCTCATTTAACTTTCAAAAAGTTTCGAATTCACTCACTTTCAGTCAATCAATCACACAACAATCAAACCTATCTATTTATTATAACATTCCAAAATTTAGAATTTTGGGATGTTACAAACCTACCACCCTTAAAATGAATCTCGTCCTCGAGATTCGGAGAGGCTAGCGAGAAATAGCTTAGGTTTTGGGGTCTTCTCAAAATCCATCGATCATCACAGGGGGTTTGGGGTGCTACCACCCTTAGAAGCGTGGTTAAGGTTCAATCAAAACTCATATACTCCATCCTTATTGTTGACAGTGTCAGTCTTCTCAGATCTTCAGCATAATTCCTTCTCTGGCTCTTCCAGTAGTGGCATTAGCTTTTCCTCAAGTCTTCTGTCCTTTCATTTTAGTAAGGTTCTTCCATTACTGGGTCTTCTTAGCTGACGGGTCTGGCGCCAATGCTAAACCACTATCGATATCTCATGGGGGTCAACAATTTATGGTTTCTCCTGTAGGAAATGGGTCTGGTTGATCCTCACCGTATAACCTACGGTTGGCAAAAGCTGCCTTGTACACGGGAAAATTGCTATACCACTCTAAGGTTTAAACAAGGTTTAATATCGTCGTCTCTCTACTATAGGCAAGTCACCCACATTTACCATCCCATATAGCAAGGCGAATAATAAGAGTAGGTCGGTATGGTGATCAATCCATCCCACACCCAAATCATTACCTTGTACATGGTTTAGCGAATCTCGCATTCTAACACTCGGTCATCCTCACAAGCATTGCAGAATTTCTCTTGTCGACGAACTAAGTTCAGATAAATCCATTGATTCTGCAAGCCAAACAAACATCTATCGTTCCTTCACAACTCTCAGGTTTTGCGTTACTCCTATAAGATCGTCTATTGATAAAATCGTAACTTCTTCCAGGGTTTTTCTTTCAGCAAGAGTGTGCTTGCTTCTTGGCAGGTCCTGGGGCCTGTGGGTTATGGCCCATCTCATCACTTGCAAACCCTGAACTCAACATCTGGGCAACTGATCATTATCCCAACATCCAGCTTCCCAGCATTCTTAAAATCCATCCAATTGTATTATTTCTCTTCCTTCTATTGGCACCAAACTAGGACATGATTACTCAGACTCATCATGGAATTTCCATTGATCCATATTTCCAACATCATACCTCCTTTATATCCAATAGTAATTCATCTCTTCATCCTCGTGGGATATCCCACATACCGAGATAAAACTTATACTTATGAAGTCCATACTCCACTCCGTGGAACATAATTATCCTTTTCCAATGGTCAAGTTTCCTCACAGGGTACTACCACCCTTGAACTGCACAATCTTCGATAGACCACATTTCTCATATCCTCGAAAATGGTCAAAATCTTTCTTCATAGAGTAACAACTCATAAAATCCAAATCAATACCAACGATGCTAACTTTATTGCTTCTCAAATTATTTCAAATCTCTTGCGTTTCCATCACATGCCTCAACTCAACGCCTCAATACAAAAGAGTTGTTCCCACTACTACTACTATACTTCTCACAGACACAACTAATTATCACAAGTCTCCTTCTCTTTGGGAAATCTCTGGCAAAGTGCCCTACTTCATTACAACAGAAACATATCACTTCTGACAAGTCTCGTGGTTTCCTTGTGATTATATAGCCTCCTTGGGTCCTTGGCTTCCTTTTTGGGCAATTGCTGAGGTAGTGCCCTAACTCCTTGCACCTATAACAGGTGATATGACTCAGATCCTTCCTGGAATCCAATCTACTTCTCTTTCTGGACGTTTCCGTTCCAATCAGGGCTTCTATTTCCTGTGGGTCGTACTCTACTTCCTCCGTCGGGAATTCTACTAGATCCTCAGTCATACAATTCTGGGAGATGTGTCCTTCTTCTCCACATGAATAACAAGACTTGGTGCAGGGTTTAGTTGGTTCTTCTTTGGGTGTGTCCTCCAACTCTTTCTTCAACACTGGTTCTTCTAGAACTTCCGTGAGGGCTCCTTTCATTGCTTCTTTCTTCTGCTGGATGGTTCTTTGTACCATGGGGTAAATGTGACACTGAGCAGGGTAGTGGGTAGTCCCTTCACACAAGAAACAAGTGATCTGCCTAGTTGGGCATTCTTCAGCTGGGTGACTTCCTTCATAATTAGGGAATTCATCCTTGTGTTCTTTATGGGTGTGTCCTATTTCTCCACAAATCTTGCATGCACCAGGGTTTCTTCATATCCTTTCCATAAGGCTTCAATTTCTGGGACACATACCGGGACTTTGGCAAAGTCAACTTAAATTCTTTCCAAGTGGTTACTCCTTGCCATCCATTGATGGTTTGGTACATCCTCCACCAAGTAGCAGCACCTCTTTCAAAGCACTGAAGAGCATGCTGGGTCATATCCTTTCCGGCTATAGGGTTATTCTCCATGTGATCCTCCATGTTCTGAATCCATCGGCCCGTCTCCAATTGACTCATTGGTCTAGAAAATACAAGCTCATCTCCATTCATCCTGTATTGGGTCCATGGGTATTGGGATGAGATAAGAGAGATAGAGAGGGATACACACAATACAAACAAAAGTTTTGAAAAGACAGATTTTTATTGTGGCTGTCGGAAAACATCAAACAAATGGCAACTCACAATCGTCGCATCTAACGTAGGTATATAACAGGGGTTTGGTCTTCTAAAGGGCCAATAAATCTTCAACGTCGCCAAACTCTTCAAGTCTTGATCATGCCTACGATGGCTTCTTCCGATCGTGCTTGTCCTTCTCAAGTTCTTTTGCCAGATCATCTTTGTTGACGAAGTCTCTCATGACATCCTTAAATATTTATGGAGTTGTGTTCCAAACTTCGGGGTTTCAACATCCTTGGCATGAACCATGATCCTACTGTCCTTCAGTTACTGACGAATCTTCGGTATCTCGAGGTTTTTGCTCCTCCAGCTTGGCTACTTTCAGCTTCTGGGTCCTAAGTTCTTCACGAAATGCCTTCTCGTCATATACGGCTTCCTGCGGGTCCATCTTCTGCTCCAGATCCTGGTGATACACCAGCTAAGATTAAAACTTCATCTTTTGCTGAGAGGTGCTCCATCAGCCTTCTACCATCCAATCCTTCCATGCATATGCATGCTTAAGTCAGCACGGTGACAATAGCATAAGCGGGCGAGAACACCATGGATAGCCGTGTCTATGCCCATGTTACTGCCATGAGCTTTAATTCCATAATTGATCTCTCCTGCATTAGGGTTCCCTAGACAAAACTTTTGAGTTCTAATGCTCCATGTTCCGGTCTTTCTCCGATACACCTTGATCTCGGGTATTGACATCTTCTTCCTAGGTCATACAAATCTGGGGATTCTTCAGAGCCTTCAAATTCTCCTAGTCTTCGGAGTCTTCAACCATTGTAGTTTCCATTATCATAATGTATGGTAAAATCCTCTTCATTTTGAATGGTCTTAGTTGTCTGATATCTTGTACTTCTTGGAGTGGTCTCATCAGTCGAATTTTGGTGTGGTCAAAAGGGGAAAGGGGTATGGTCTCACTAAAAGGGAATATTTGAATAAGCCCAGAAGAGAAGAGAGGTAAAAGATCTTTTTGAAAAGAAAGTTGTAGAGAATAATTCTTCCTATGGGCTTGCCAGTTTCTAGGGGTCACGTCCTACATGCAACATGTTCTCTGATACCATCCTGTAGCGACCCAACCTCAGACGGTCAAGTCTCTGTGCTTAAGTGTCATCCCTGGGTCAGTATGCTGACACACAGAGTACTCGAGGATTTATAACGGAGGTAAATCACATGTATAAAATAACGTAAATACTATTACCTCAATCCAAATAGCGGAAGTAACAAGGTTGTGGATTCCCATCAACACCAACTGCAAAGTTGAGTGTAGAAATCGTAACCCTAACGTATCACTTACTCGTCGTACGATCCTACAACATGAGATGTTGCAGCCACAAAGGGTCAGTACATTGAATGTACTGGCAAATTCACACCATAGGATAATGATGAATAATAACTATCACTACATGCATATATGGCTGGTGGAAAAGCTCTATGGTTATAATGTTTTTGCGAAAAGCCAATTTTTCCCTACCGCAAAGGAATATATTTTATTTAACTACAAAGTTGGTTGATAAATATTGAGAAGGTTCCTCCAACTCAATCCCAAATTAACATCAATAACCCAACAAATTATTTAAGTAACGTGATGAAATCAATATGATAATCCAAGAACCAGATACTCAAGATGTCCATAACCGGGGACACGGCTAATCATGATTAGATTGTACACTCTGTAGAGGTTTGCGCACTTTTCCCCACAAGACTCGATCTCCTCTGTTGGATTTCTCGCACTACATGGTGTTTGAGAAACGGATGACCGAGACACAGTCTTTCAGAAACACTAAATCTTTACTCCGGATAGACTATACCAACCTATATCCCTCTACATCTGCTAGTCCACCTCTTCAAGAGCTCACGCAACTTACTCAACTATGCTAGAGCCCATAATAGCTTGTGGCTGCACACAAAAGTTTCTAGCATGAATAATCTTATGATCCCTTTGAGCCTGGGTGGCATTCCATAGGGTGATCACACGGGTCCTCCGGGATCCTCTTGGGCAAGCACTGGGTTCTCCAGCTGCGCGGGCAAACCACTGGGTGCTCCAGGGTGCCCCAACCAATCCACCTAGATGTGTATTAAAGTAGCCACCTTAAGTTAACCATTAATAATAACTCTCACATCTGTCATGAATCACTCAAACCAAACCACGTCTACGAGCATAGCATAGCAATATCATCATAACGCAGTAGTAACTCCCAAGGTTTGAATGCAGGGCAATAGGTTCCTACCTCATCAACTACTTCCCAATACCCACATGTTACCAATTCCTAACCATGCAATGTTTGAGGGTTGAAACTAATGCATAAAAACTGGGTGTGAAAGGGATATGATCAAAGTGTGAACTTGCCTGTACTGTTGATGAAGATGATTCGCATTCAAAAGTCTTGATAGTTGTAGTCGTCACACTTCGGTCAATCTATCGTAAGAAAGCAATAGTAAGCGCACATAAGCAATCACTCAAAAGATCGGAAAGAACGAAGAACAATTCGGAAAACATCAGAACCAAGCAAATAACTCTTGCAACATAAAACAATTTCTAACAGTACCAAAATTATGTGAATTTGGCCTTATCAGAAATTTTAGGTTAAGAGCTTCGATTTGCAAAAAGAATCAACTAAATCGGAGTTATAAAACTCAAGTTACGAACAAAAGAAGATTCAAAATCAAATCTGTTTGAAATCATATTTTAAATTTTCAAAAACATGTTTAAGTTGATTATCTGGATAGAGGGGATCATAAAGAAGAAGTGGGCGTTGGTTTCATTAGATTTGGACAAACGAGTAAAAAGTAGTGATCGTTTGAAAACAGGGACTAATCAGTAAAATTATCACTACGGATAGGTCCCTGCCAGAAAATAAAAATAAAAATAAAAACCTAAAGAACGAACCTTCATTACAGAACGCTAACGAACAAAGATCGTTCGCTGTGTAGACCTAACCAGTGAATGTTCGCTGTTTAATAAAACAAAAAAACAAATCTAGTCTAGGGTTTTAAAGAAAAACCAAACTTAGAAGAAAAACTGGATCGGACCGGCGGTTTTATACCGGTTCGGACGGTTTCGACGATGGCGGCGGTTTCCGGCGAGGCGGCAGACTCCGGTGAGGGGCGGGCGGTGGCTGCGCGGGGCAGGGCGCTGGGCGGCGTCGGCGGCGATGGCGAGCAGCAGCAGCGAGCGGCGGCGGAGCTAGCAAGGCGGCGGCGACAGATCTAGCGAGGAGCGGCGACGCGAGAGGCGAGGAGGAGAGGGCCCGAGTGACGCGCTTTATAGGAGGGGAGGGGAGGCGCGAGGCGTGGAGGAGGGGCAACGGAGAGGCGGCGGCGGAGTCCTGGTACAGGACGGCGGCGGCGACGCCGTGCGGGTGCGGGAGTCCGCCCGAGCTCGGGGACGAGCGGGGCGCGGCGCTGGGCTGGGCCGGCTGGCTGGGCTTCGGCCCAGTTGGCCCGCGGGGAAAGAAGTCCTTTAAAAAACATTTTCTCAAACAAACAAAAATAAATAAATAAAAAAATAAATAAAAATATTATACAGGCATATAATATACCAAAATTTTCAGAAAAATATTTTCTACGTCATGAATATTTTTGTCTAGTCAAATAAAATCGAGAAAAATTCCAATAATTCAAAGAGTGCTACTGCCCTACTAAAATCCTGTAAAAATCATTTTAAAACTACCAAAATGATCTCAAATTTATTTGTCTCCAATTTTCTGATGTAGGGAATCATGTTACCCTATTTTCCATATATTTTATTTTTGGAGAAAAATAGTTCGAATAAAACTCAAATAACCCAAATTAAAAAATAATTTCAAATGGATTTTAAATTTGAGTTTCTTTGAAACTCCCAACTCATATTTCATACGTTTTGAAGAAGTCATTTTATCTTGTCTCGTGAAAATCATTGAGTTGCATAAATTTATGAGTTGGAAAATATTTCCAAATGGAATTCAAATATTTTCAAACACCCTTTTCATTTATTTAAATGGAAGAAGTCATGTCATCTTCTCTCTAGGGTTTTGTGTTTGAAAAGAATTTGAATTCACGAAGATCATAAATGCAAAATGAAAGTTTGGGAAAGTCCTTTTATTCCCTCTCATTTAACTTTCAAAAAGTTTCGAATTCACTCACTTTCAGTCAATCAATCACACAATAATCAAACCTATCTATTTATTATAACATTCCACAATTTAGAATTTTGGGATGTTACACAAACTCCTCGAATTACAGTCATCCCCGGAGTGTATTCCAATTGTTTTCACCTTGGGGTCTACGGTTCAGAACAATAACAAGTGCATATAACTAGCAGATAGGATCAACAACTCAAATATATCCATCAAAACATATAGTGTTCAGATACAAAATCATGGCACTCGGGCCCTACTGACAAGCATTAAGCATAGCAAAGTCATAGCAACATCAATCTCAGAACATAGTAGATACTAGCGATCAAGCCCTAACAAATTGGCTCGATTACATCATAAATCTCATCCAACTCCATCATCATCCAGCAAGCCTACGAAGAGATTACTCACTCCCGGTGGTCAGCATCATGAAATTGTTGATCAAGAAGGTTTGATGATGACAACGATGACGAATCCCCCTCTTCGGAAGCCTAAACAAACTCTAGATCAGCCCTCCAGGTGAAGAACGGGAGGTGGCAGCGGCTATGTTTGTAAAAGGTGATAAAACTTTCCTCTCTATTTTTTCTCTTCGTGAGACGATACTTATGGACTTGGAGGTAGGGCAAACGGAGGCTCATGGGGCCCACAAGCTCAGGTGGCGTTCCCTAGGGTGTGCCACCTGAGCTTGTTGCTTTATGGTGCCCCGGTCAAGGAGATCTTTTCGCTAGTAATTTTTATATATTCTAAAGAAATTCTCCGTAAAATTTTCAGCCCCATCCATGAACTTTTATTTCTGCACAAAAATGACATCATAGTAGTTTTGCTGAAAAAAGCGTCAGTTCGGGTTAGTTCCATTCAAATCATGCAAATTAGAGTCCAAAATCAAGAGCGAAAGTGTTTGGAAAAGTAGATACTTTTGAGACGTATCAACTCCCCCAAGCTTAACTCATTGCTTCTCCTCAAGCAACTCAGTTGACAAACTGAAAGTGATAAATAAAAACTTTTACAAACTCTTTTGTTCTTTTGTTGTATATATATGCTTAACTAGTATTCAGGTTTTCCACAAAGATTCTGAACTAACCATATGAATGACAACACTTAGGTCTCATATTTACTCATGACAATAACATAATCAACTAGCGAGCAATAATAATATATCTCAAATGCCAACAATTTTTCAAAACAACCAGGATATAATATGATAACATGGTATCTCGCTAGCCGTTTCTGAGACCACAAAACATAACTGCAGAGCACCTCCGAAGTTCAAGCAGCAACTAAACATTGTACTTCAGGGTAGAAGAGATCCAGTCATGCTCGTCTCCAACATTAACTAGACTCAATGCATGTTAAACCAAGAATGACAATAGCGCTCTCAAAATTGGTGCTTTAAATGAGAAGGCGATGACTCAACAATAAAAGTGAATAACATGAAAGTAAATGAAAGGTCCTTCGCAGAGGGAAGCAGAGATTTGTAGAGGTGCCAAAGTTGAGAGATTAAAACAGAGATGAATACATTTTTTGTGGTGTGCTTTTCTTGTCAATGTCACGACAAAGGATTTCAACATCTTCCATGCTAAACACATTATTGGCAGTTCCCATGCGGAAATGAAAAGTTTACTCCCCCTCAACCATACAAACACAAGCCATGGCTAGCCGAATCCATGGGTGCCCTCCAAACAATCAACTTTCCAGTGGGAGTTTGTTTTATTATATTTGTCTTTGTTTTTGTTTACAGGACTAGGCATCCCAATTACCAGCCTCTCTCATGCAATTACAAGTGAATAAACACCCATTATGAGAATAACCCGCTTAGTATGGAAGATATTGACGCCCCGTCGCTCCATGAGCGGTACGGGCACACAAAATAGATGTTTATTCGGATGATTAGAGATGGCACATACGAATTTACTTGAAACGGCAGGGTAATACCATATATAGGTAGGTATGATTGACTCATCTCGCATAACTTTAGGTTTCAGGATTTTGGATGCACAAGCAGTATTCCTGCTTAGTAGAGGCGAAGGATAGCAAATAGATTGAGAAGCGACCAACTAGAGAGCGACAACGGTCATAATCATGCATTGAAAATATTTACCATCGACCATGAGCATGAGTAGGATATAAACACCCTAAATTTAAATATCATAAAGGCTGCATTGGTTTTGAATCAACTACATGTGAGAACATGTGTCAAGTCAAGCCACTTGAATTCTTCAGAGGAGGATGCCATCCTAACGTACTACATCACAATCATTTTAATGCATGTAAACACTCAAGATAAATCATTATCCACTTATAGCTACTTAAGCATGGCATGAGCAACAATAATCTCTTATTGTCATCACAAACATGTTTACCCATAATATGTTGAATCAAGCCCACTGAGTTAAACATATTTACAAGAACGAAAAATAAGAAGAGTTCATACCAGCTTTCCTTTACCACAGTCACTTCATCAAATCATCGTTGTTGTTGCCTTTCACTTGCACGGACGAATGATGTGAAAATAAAAATAGTGCAAGTGTGTCATGGACTAACCTGAAATCTGCAAACAATTTACTCAAAGGGGAAGACAAGGAAATATTGGCTCTTTGTTAGATCAAAGGTAATGCCTATGAGAGCCACTTAACAATTCTTACACAGTCTTCCCCATATGATGACTCAAAGAAAAGAAAAGAATTCAAAGAAACAATTTTACATCACCAATTTAAATCAAATCTTGGACTTGCCTCTTTTTTGGAGATGTAAGATGCACTTTTTGGAGATGTAAAGTTTACATCTCCTAGTTTTACATATCCAAATTTGCATCTTCTATTGGAGATGCTCTATGAGCAGCAACTTTGTGCTTCTATGTCCTAGTTGCAGAGAAACAAAAGAGAGAGCAGGTCAGATCGGCCTCGCCTGTTCCGCCACCTTCTATCGCCGATGAAGACCTCCAAGCCCTCCCCAACCTCGCTTGGCAGATGACATGGCCTCGCCACCCACTCACCAGAGATCGCAAGGTCGCATGTGTCCATCTTGTGCAGCTGTGCGGCATAGGTCGAGGCAATGGTCCGTCGGCGCTGCTTATTCTCCTGCCTCCCTGCCAATTCCCCTCCGACACAATCTTTCTTGCCACTCTATACACTCTCCAGCACGTGTCCACGCTGCCCCCATCCGCCTTTGCTAAGCCCCACCATTAGCATTGCCTGTTCTTCGTCATCGACGCTCGCCACTCCAGAGAGGGAGGAAACATGCTAGAGAGATGGGGAGGGGAAAGACCTGCAGAGGTCAAAGCACGCCACCGTGACTTGTTGGATCTCTGCCCTCCGTCACTCATCCGAGATTCCAGCCGCCACCGGCGCCTTTTTGTGTTCACGAGGGAGAGGAAAAAAACTCAAGGCCAACAACCTGCCTGTGTATGGTTCAACCGCTGCGCGAGAAAGAGCAAAAACCGTGGCGTGGGCGACACGAAAAAACAAATCTCAAACATATTTTTTACTTAAGAGTGGCAGAGTGGGTAATTTCCTTGAACTTCAAAGGCACTTTTGACGTCGGACAGGAAGAAGCACTAACCCCTTTATTAGTACATATAGATAAAAGAATTCTGCTCGGTATTTATAGATGTAGGAGCATTTTAGAAAGAAAAAATTGCAATGGCTAAGCATAGAGCAACTAGGAAAGCATACATTGACTTCTAATCTTGGATTGCTAGCTTCATTTAGTTTATCTATTTTTATTTCTTTTCCTACATACATATGTAACACCACATAATACTAAAGGATTTATATTTTCATGCCCCTTCTTCCTTTGTTCTGCTCAATTTCCCCCCGCCCATCTAAGTGTGCTCACTTTTGCCCTCCTCCACTCGCCTACGCCTCACAAATGGTCAAACGGTGTCGGGCTGTCTGGTCAAAGTTGTTGATCGTTACTTCGTCGGTGCTGACGCATGGGGCCGACCTGAGATGCATGTGGGACCGGTTGGTGCTGACGCATGGGGCCGACCTAAGATGATGACATGTGGGACCAGTTGGTGCTGACGCGTGGGACCAACCTGAGATGCTGACATGTGGGACCGGTTGGTGGACGGCAGGTGCTGACGTGTTTGTCTAAAAAAGGGGGGACGAAATATCTCTCTCTCATTTCAATTCCCCCACGGCCCGAGCAAGCCACCTCCACCTCTCCCATCCCCACCCACCCCAAATACAGCGGTCGTCGGCGGTGATGATGATGGCTATGGAGATGTTCTACGCTGGTGATACCGTCTTGCTGGAGAAGTGTAAGGAGATCTCCTCTTGGTTTCCTAGCACGCAAGCTCTGGGGGAACATGCGTTGCAATTGTTGAGAGATGCAACGCCGGATGAGATCTGACGGATGATTCCTTATCTAGTCAATGAGGTGACTTGTATGGGGGTTCTCGCCTGGGCGATGCGTGAGGCAATGGAGTCGCCGGATCCTCATCAGCGAGCTCGCTGGTACTCTTACGGTTTCGCCATGACCCACCGGATCTAAAGGTCAAGCGAGAGCTCGCAACTATTCCGAGACCTGCAACCTCCTCCTGGTATGTCTCTACACATAATCATGCATGATAATGTGGAGGAGTTTATGAGGACCATCGAAAGGCCTGCTGTCGGTGTCAAAACCGGCGGATCTCGGGTAGGGGGTCCCGAACTGTGCGCCTAGGATCGATGGTAACAGGAGACAGGGGACACAATGTTTACCCTGGTTCGGGCCCTCTCTATGGAGGTAATACCCTACTTCCTTCTTGATTGATCTTGATGAATATGAGTGTTACAAGAGTTGATCTACCACGAGATCGTAATGGCTAAACCCTAGAAGTCTAGCCTATGAGTATATGGTAATGAATCTGTCCTATTCGGACTATGATCTCCGGTTTATATAGACACCGGAGAGATCTAGGGTTACATGGAGTCGGTTACATTAAGGAGGGAATCTTCATAATCGATCGCCTAGCTCGCCTTCCACGCCAAGTAGAGTCCAATCCGGACACGGGTGTAGTCTTCGGTCTTCGTGTCTTCCAAGCCCATCAGTCTGGCCCAATGAGTAACAGGCCGGACGCCCGAGGACCCCTTAGTCCAGGACTCCCTCAGTAGCCCCTGAACCTGGCTTCAATGACGAGGAGTCCGGCGCGCAGATTGTTTTCGGCATTGCAAGGCGGGTTCCCCTTCTTCCGAACCCCAATATAATCTTCGGATGTGGTGATCGTATCCGGACCTGTGTATATAATTGCAAAAAATACAATACTTCCCGAGTCCAATCTGCCGGCAACAGTTTATGACGTCGCATCACGCCTGCCCGGTTATTATTTCCAACTGTTGGCTAGCCTACCGCCCCACGTCTCGGGAAGCGGTTTTACTTGCGTGTCTTGTCAAAGCAGAGATCGTGTCCCTTATTCACGGGATTTTCAATAATGTTGGCATGGGTAACCCAACCGTTCCCTGGGTACAACTCTTTGAGGATAGGTAAGTTTCGAGACCCAGGAAGGGACGCTCAATATTCCAGGCCTTTATATAGGGATCCGGACCTCTCTCTCTCTCTCTCTCCTGTGGTTGCTTCTTCCTCCATCCTAGCCACCTCGAGTTCTAGCCCTCGAGTTCCAATCACCACCAGCCCCAATCATGTCCGGGTTCAGCCGTCCAAGCCGGTGGGTGGCCTCTTCTGTCACGGAGGAGGTTACCACGAAACTCCGCGCGGCGAGGTATCTGACCCCAGAAATCTTTCATCGGCTTCCCGCCGAGGGGCAGGTTATTCCCACCCCTAAATCTGGCGAGAGGGTAGTATTTGTGTCCCACTTCCTCCATGGGTTAGGGTTCGCGCTTAACACCTTCGTCCGGGGCTCATGTTCTACTATGGATTGGATTTTCACGATTTGACCCCGGACTCCATTCTTCTCATCTCGACATTCATCGTCACGTGTGAGGCCTTCCTCCGAACTCCTCCGCACTTTGGTTTGTGGCTCAAGACCTTTGGCGTGAGGCCGCGGGTGGCGGAGGAGGAGCAGGCAGAGTGCGGCAGCGTCACAATAAGCAAGCTTGCCAGCGCGGTTTGGTTTGAAGGATCTTTCGCCGAGTCTTCCGAACTATGGCAGCAGGGGTGGTTTTATGTCGACGAGCCGCGGGGCTCCAAGTGGGTGGCTACGCCCGCTTTCCGACCCGGCCCTCCAACTCAGCTCGCTTCATGGAGTAACAAGGGGTTGGACTGGGGATCCATTAATGAGGTGCAGACTCTGCAAAGTCGCATCCGAAGCCTTACCGAGAGAGGCGTCGATCTTGTGAACATCGTTCAGGTAATGCTGGTTCGCCGGATCCTGCCGTGTCAACGGCGACCCCTCCGTATGTGGGAGTTCAACCCAGAAGGGCGACGGACTCTTCAGCACTTCTTCGGCACTACGCACGAAGGAATGTGGAATTTATATTTCGGGGAGCGAGAGCAATGGCCGGATACCACCGAAGATACTGGCCTCAACTACAACCATCCGGATACTCCGGTAAGTATTCAATCTCCGAACACCTTTTATTCCAACATCTTTCAACAAGATACTAAGCAATCCATCCCTACGCAGGACTGGATAAAGAAAGCGGTATTAATCTGGTGTCCGGCGCCCCTTCCCGAGGATCCTGCGACCGTTCTGCTGACGAGAATGCTAACTCCGACACCGTACCAGGTGTCCGCAGAGGGAGGCGAGGGCGAGGAGCCCAGAGGAGATGCCTGCCATGGCAAAAAACGGGCTGCTTCTGGAAGCCAGGAGTGGAAACCTTCCAAGAAAGGAAAAATGCCATCGCCGGATGGCTTGAGCCGGGCAAGCGATGTCGATGTAGAGCTTGATGATGAGGATGAGCCTCCGGCCAGACCGTAAGTGAAGCGGGGTATTTTGATCATACCTCATTCTTTTCTCATTATTGAAGTAGTTCTCCGACATATGTGCATCCTCGCAGGTTAACACCTGGTGTTTCGTCCTCCTCCTCGGGGGACCTTCCTCCAGAGATGATGGAAAGTGAAACACCGTCTCCGGCCTCTTCGCCCGACAGGGCGGATGATTCTGAAGTGTCATCCCGGAGGGCTCCTCTTGACCGGCAAGTAGCACAGGAAACGAGGAAGGAGTTACCCGAAGGTGGTGGCTTCATCACTCCGGGTTCGGGGGTCAAGAATGACGGCCCCGGACTGTCTGGCTTACAACCAGAGGTGGTTCTCGAGGCGGGTAGGCGGATTCCTTCAAAGGAACGTCGTACTCCGGCGGCGGTGTCCGAAGACCCAGGAGCACCGGAGACGTTGACGGACTTGCTGCAAAAAGCATCCGTCTCAGAGGAGCACCGTGCCTTAATGGTTACGGTGTTTGGAAAGGTTCTCTCCGCGAAAAGCGGGTTGAACGAGGCCTTCGTAAGCCTTATAAGGGGTTTTGAGGTTTGTGATGTAATTTTGCCAATTGAACAATATTGACAGAATGCACCTGTTGCACATGCAGTAGCCCCTGAGACTCGGATCACCTTCTAAAGGAAGTGATCGGAGGATTGAAAAGGTATTCTCAGGTACTAACCTTGGTTTAATTTGAAATCCAAGTTGTCTCCCCTCCTGCCGCTGCCCAAAATTCGGAGGTAACCGAACTACAGCAAAAGCAGGATATTGCAGAGGATGACATTGCGTTGATCAACAGGCGTCTTGACGACTCGCAAGGTATATATTTCGAGCATTCCTTACACCAATGTGCTTATAATCTAAGCATGACTCTGAAGAGAGTTTGACATAAAATGTGCGTTAACGCAGATGGTGCTGCCGCCGTGGAAGCCCTTCGGGCGGAGCTAGCCCGGGCCAAGGAACAGGCCCGGTTTAGTAATGCGGCTGCCGAAAAGGCGTCGGCTGAATTGAAGGCCGAACAAGCCGCGCGGCGCCGGGACAAGGAGGCCATGTCCACCATGGCGCGCGAGTTAGAGAATGCGGCTGGCTGCTATAAACTTCTGGAGAAGGAAAATGAAGCCAAAACGGCTGAACTTGACAAGGCCTTACGAGAGGCGAGAGAGGCGCAGTCTAAATCTAGAGCAGCCCGCGAGGAGAACCGGCAAGCTGGGGAGATAGTGGCTGGCAAGCCCTTTTTGCTACAGGCTAAGTTCGGCGATCCGAACTATGCTCAGCTTAACCAAGTATGGAGTTCTCCGGACAAATTTTTAGACTTGCCGAAGAGTTCTTCCGATGCGACGCAGTTTTATAAGGCGCAAGAGGGTTATGCAACGGAGAATCTTTTCTGGTCACAATTCGGCGCGTCGAAGCGCCCTCTGCTGCTGAATGAACAGATGTCCTAGTGGGCCGACCTGCATAGGATGTCCGGCGACGCCATGAAGAACGTCATAATCCGGTTGTGGCCAAGTGAGCCTATTCCGAGTAGTTATTTTGGCCTGGTGCGGCGGCTTGTCGACGCGGTGCCACATATCGACGCTGTGAAGAGGTCGACGTGCATTGAGGGTTCACAGATGGCCTTTGCCCGAGTCAAAACATTTTGGGGAAAGATGAAGGCCATCGATGTTGCGGCGAGGAGTCCACCCAAGGGCAAGGACTGTTATGAGCCGAAGCACTATTTTGAAGAGGTCTTAGAGGCCGCCCGCTTGGTAGAGGGCTAATGCTCGAAAGACATAATTTTCGAGGAATTGTATAATGGTTGTAACAAACAATTTTATAGTTAGTCTATTTATATTTTGTGTAAAAGCTTGAATTCCTCCTGTGCGGCCGTTTTAGTATAATCTGAAAGTTTTCCAGTCGTCGGCTTCAGCCCCCTCGTAGGAAATACAGGGGTGTTCGGAAAAGCATTGAATCACTCTTTATCCAACGTCTTGGTCCATAAAGGAGGTGATAATGCGGCGAACCAGGCAATCGGACTATAGGGCGTTAACACTTTCACTTAGCCATAGGAGTTTTATGGTGGGGCTATGACATAGCCCCTGGTATGTATGCGGCGTATTATAATACGGTGCCTTACATGTTTTGATCTAAAAGATCCTTCGTGTAACACAGAGAATCGCTAAAGATTCGAATAAGTCGTCAAGTGGTTGACCAGCTCTCGCCGCATCATGACAGTCAGTTTTCGGCTTTCTCTACTGAGGTGCTCATCCGGTCAAAGCCAGGGCACAATCGCAGTAGTTCTCCCTTTACTACCCTAGCCGATAGAGCGGAACGTAGGGTAGCAAGCACAGGAGCCAGGCAACCCAACTATTGACCAAAGACAATGATTCGGAGCTGATGTATATAAGGCCAAACTTGCAACGCCGAAGTACGCTATAGAGTTGTTCGGGCTTTTACTGGCGACTCATTTTTTCCCATACCGAGCCCCTGGCAGGTTATGCCGGGGTGTGTCTTGTAACACCGCCGTTACGGCCGTACTCATTGAAAAAAGAGTATAGAAGATTAGTTCGGATGAAGTTTGCTGGGAGTGGAGCAATAAGCCAATGATAAATTCATATAAAAAAGAAGAGAAAAAACCACAACCCAGCTATTTGACATGCTCGGGGTCGGGAACGGAGGAAAAAGGCATAGTACAGGCTCAAAAATAAAGAGTGCGGTCTGCAAAAAGATGTTTTGGACCTCCTGTCGCACGTCTGCGTCGCCCTTCCTCTGGGAGGGGAGTCCTTGACTGAAGTAACCCCTTAGGTGAGTGTACGGATCCGAACTCCAACAGAGTCCATTGCATATGCCGTCCTATCGGTCACCTGTTTATAATAAAGTAAAATAAAGAAAATGGATAAAAAAGCGTTATGGGAAAGTTTGCAGGGTTGTCCGTATTGTGCTTCCGCCGATGCCCATGGTATCTTGAGCGCGTAGTGATGTACGCGTGGTGTAAAACCTGCCGTCATAGTGGGTGGGTGGCGGAAGCCGAACTGCTATTTCCGCTCCGGCAGTTGTCGGACGTCGGAAGGAAACTGCTTTTGGCCCTCGGTGTTTGGCGAGCCTTGCCGTCGTTTTTATCGCTTGGTGGCCTTCTACCCTTGTATTCGGCATTAAGCTTGCCTGCCTGCTTGAAGACCCAACAGTTTCTGTTGGTATGGTTAGCTGGCTTATCAGGGTGGCCATGAATCTGACAAGGTTGGTCCAATATCCTGTCAAGGGCGGATGGTCCGTCATGTTTTGCTTTGAATGGCTTTTTCCGTTGGCCGTGTTTCGGATTGTGAAATTCGGCGTTGACCGCTGTGTCAAGCAATCTTTCGTTGTTGCTGCAACTGTTATGCTCGTTTAGTCGTGGCTTGCCATTGCCGTCTCGGATTTCGGAAGTGCCCGGGTCGCTTGCGTTGTTGCTTTTGCGAGCAAGCCAGTTGTCTTCTCCCGCACAAAAGTGAGTCATTAGAGCGGTAAGGGCTGTCATGGATTTAGGTCCTTCCTGGGCGAGGTGACGTGCTAGCCATTCATCCGGGACACTATGTTTGAAGGCCGCGAGGGCTTCCGCGTCCGGACAGTCGACGATTTGGTTCTTTTTGACTAGGAACCTAGTCCAGAGTTCCCTGGCTGACTCGCCGGGTTGTTGGACAATATGACTTAAGTCATCGGCATCTGGTGGCCGGACATACGTTCCTTGGAAGTTGTCACGAAAGGCATCTTCCAAGTCTTCCCAGCTGCCAATGGAATTTTCTGGCAGACTGTTTAGCCAGTACCGTGCTGGCCCCTTAAGCTTGAGCGGCAGGTATTTAATGGCATGAACGTCGTCTCCGCGAGCCAGGTGGATATGGAGGAGGTAATCCTCAATCCATACTGCGGGATCTGTTGTTCCATCGTATGATTCGATGTTGATGGGTTTAAACCCTTCTGGAAATTCATGCTCCATTACCTCGTTGGTGAAGCAAAGAGGGTGTGCGGCTCCTCTATGTTGGGCCACACTGTGAAGCACCTCCGGCGGACTCCACTTACGGTTTTCGGACCGAGCATGCTCGTGTCTGTTGTGTCGGAATAGATAACCGTTATTACTGGCCGGGGCATGTCTCCGCGATCTGTGTGTTGATTTTGTGTGTCTTGTTCTACCATCCAGGTCTTGTTGGATGTCGCAAGTGTTCCCCCAAGCTTCTTTATTCTTGTTTGGACGGCTGGATGGGTTGGTATGGTGCTCTGCTGGGGCTGCTGCTTTGCCCGGACCGAACTGTGGTCGACCTACCGGCTTATTCGATGGTGGTGTGGGCTCCAAAGCTTTACCATCGTGTTGAGGGAGCCACCTACTGTTGCAGTGGATTTTGTCTGGGATGCTAAGACCATATTCTTCGGCGGCCAGGACCTCGGTCCATCTATCGTTGAGCAAATCTTGGCTTACTTGAAGCTGCAGCTGCTTCCTCCTTAGGCTCGTTGAAGTGGCTATGAGCCGGCGTTTGAAGCGCTCCTGTTCTAGAGGTTCCTCAGGCACGATGAATTCCTCGTTGCCGAGGCTCTCTTCTTCGTCGGACAGTGGAAGATAATTACTATCCTCCGAGTCTCCGTATGTGGCCTGTTCATCAGGGCTATCCTGCCCGCTTTCCTGGTCCTCCTGTTCGGATCCAACAGGGTCTTCGTTGTCCAGAGTATTATCACCTCCGATGCTGGTATTGTTTTCTCTTGAATGACATGACTGAGAGTGGCGCCAGGGGCACCGGTGTTCGGACTGTGTACCAGGAGGCCTATCCTTGACTGGATCCTCCTTGAAATCGTCGAGATCGTCGTTGGGTGTGTCTACCATACACACGTCATACCAGGAAGTGGTCGCCCGTGTCTAGCGAATAGTAAGCTCTGGCTTTGCCCCTCATCGTCGTCCAGACCATCGATGTCTTCGGTGCAGGGGTCAGGCGTGTTGGTTGGGTCTTCGACGGTGGCTATGAAGTGGGTGGCGGGTGGGAAGCAAAATTCTCCATCATCCGCCGTAAGGTCGAACCGAACATAGTTCGGCGACGAGCCGTCTGCCAGGGATAGGTTTTTTAGTGAGTTTAGTAGGTCACCCATGGGCGAGTGTTGGAAGATATCCGTGGCGCTGAACTTGAAGATCGATAGCCGATCGAGTTCGGTATCCGCGGGCTCACAGGGTTTGGAACTTGATACCGGGAACAGATCCGGGGTTCCGTTGATGCAAGTATCGTACAAAGTGGAATCTGCCTGCGGCTCCAACGCCGCAGAATTGGTAGGCCCCGTGATGGGGTTGAGTTTCCCATCTTCGGACGACTTGGTCTGGTCCGGGTCTAAGGCCAAAGTTGTTACAGGAACTATCTCCTGGATGCGGCCCGATGACAGGTTTAAGCCACGTTCATCGGGGTGAAGGGCAGCGGTTGTCGCGGTCTCGAATCCGTCGAAGATCAAGTCTCCACGGATGTCCGCGACATAGTTCAGGCTTCCGAATCTGACCTGATGGCCAGGGGCGTAGCTATCGATCTGCTCCAGGTGGCCCAGCGAGTTGGCCCGCAGTACGAAGCCGCCGAACACAAAGATTTGTCCGGGGAGAAAGATTTCTCCCTCGACAGCGTCATTACTGACGATCGAAGGTGCCATCGAATCCTTTCGTCGACGGCACAGTGGAACTCTCAATGAAAGCACCAATGTCGGTGTCAAAACCGGTGGATCTCGGGTAGGGGGTCCCGAACTGTGCGCCTAGGATCGATGGTAAGAGGAGACGGGGGACACAATGTTTACCCAGGTTCGGGCCCTCTCTATGGAGGTAATACCCTACTTCCTGCTTGATTGATCTTGATGAATATGAGTCTTACAAGAGTTGATCTACCAAGAGATCGTAATGGCTAAACCCTAGAAGTCTAGCCTATGAGTATATGGTAATGAATCTGTCCTATCCGGACTATGCTCTCTGGTTTATATAGACACCAGAGAGATCTAGGGTTACATGGAGTCGGTTACATTAAGGAGGATATCTTCATAATCGATCGCCTAGCTCGCCTTCCACGCCATGTAGAGGCCAATCCGGACACGGGTGTAGTCTTCGGTCTTCGTGTCTTCACAGCCCATCAGTCCGGCCCAATGAGTAACAGGCCGGACGCCCGAGGACCCCTTAGTCCAGGACTCCCTCACCTGCACCCAAAGACGAGGAAATGGCAGTTGAGGAGGAGGAGGAGGATTGGTTGTCAAAGCCTGCTCCGGCCACCGACGAGGAGGAGCACGAGGATGAATATGCATAGGACGCACTGGTGCGTGTCGGTGCTATACACACGGTTTATAACCCCTTTCTATGACGGCATTTGGAACTGTCGCCAAGTGGGTGTGGGCGATAGGGGGGTCCTTCCCACACGACCCAGAAACCGTCGGGGATATGGAGCCATGATCCAGAGGCCTTGCAAAATGTAATTGTGTGCGATGCATCACACACTAAATTCTTTCACACGTGTGGGATCGGTGATTAAATGTTTCTAATGACGCAGTGAAACCAAACGGTGTGTCGTAATGAACCGTTTGGGAAACAGAATGTAAGGCACACGTGCCAACATATGAACTGTGTGCGATATGTGCCCCATCGCACACGAGTTTTCTGCGGAACCCGTCTGCCATGCAAGACTCCATCGCACATGTTTCCCAACAATTACTGTGTGCGATAATGTTCTATCACAAACGGTTCAGGAGCCCCTTCACACACATACAAGTGCTGCAGACCATTTGTGATTTGTTTTGTATCACCGATAGTTGCGGCAAGAGTGACGTGTGCTTTTCGTTTGGGATCCCACACGTTTCCTGAAAAATTTACGACTGGGATTGCATTTTACATTGGGCATGGTTTACTCTGAGCTCTCGTGTGCGATACTGTGATATCACAAACGGTTCCAGAGACCCTACGCACACGCAGTAGAGTTGCAAATCGTTTGCGATCTGCTGTGTATCACCGACGGTTCCGCTATGATTGACGTATGCTTTCCGATGTGGATCTGTAAGTGCATCTAGTGCCCCTTAGTGATTTTGGTGTATTGAAGACTTATAGGTTAAGGGACTAATGTGTTTGTGAGTGTGCACAGGTCTATAAGTCTATGAGGAGTTTGATATTTACGATGAAAGTCGACCCCTAAAAATGGATGTCTTCAGCTGAAGACTTTGGTTTTCTTGAAGACTTTGAAAGTGAAGAAATTGGTGTGACCGTGAAGACTTGGTATTCATGCGAGGAATATGAAGCGTGAAGACTTTTGTTTTCGTAGTTTCGTTTTCTCTTTATTGAGTCATAGGAAACACCGTACTGTTAAAGGGGGTCGAGGTAAAACTAAGGAAAAGTTTCCAAGTGATGCTCATCTCAAAATCCTACACCTACCAATCCTTTCGAGTGAAGCCATTGGAAATCTCATACAGTTCAGTCAATTTCTTCAGTGACAGAGAAAAAGATCTTCTAGTCTCTAAGGAATTTGTTCTGACTGAGGAGTTAGGAATTCGCCAGTGCGGATTGCCTACGAGTGAGGAACATGATAGCCCTGAGGAATTTGATACTCAAATTTCCGACCGTTGCTGTGCTACGCGCCAGCTGTCCCAAAATATCTACCCACCTAACAGTCATATCATTGAAGGGCATTTATGTCTTATCATGCCGGGCTGCTCCCTATGCTATAAATAGCCGCCCCCTACAACCACTAGTTGGTTGGCTGCTCCGAGAGAAACTGACACTTGTCATTGAGAGCATCCCATCCTTCAAGGACTTTGAGCGAAAATCATCAAATGAGGAAAACCCAAACCCAAACACCTACAAACCCAAAGTGATTGAGCATCACTGAAGAGATTGTTCCTGTGTGGAACCGACACTTGTTACCTTTGAGGACTGTGCATCCTCCAGACGGTTAGGCGTCATGGTCTAGAGCATCCAAGAGGAAATTGTGGATCGCCGAGTGACTGAGTCTTTGAAGGTTTGGAAGTCACCTGAAGACTTACCATGAGTCATTGGCCGAGGTGTGTGACCTTAGCTCAAGGAGAATACGACGAGGACTGTGTGTCCTCAGGTTTAAATACCTTGCCGCTCCAACCAAACGTACGACTGTCACAGCAGTTGGAACTGGTCTACCAAATCACTGTCTTCACCAAGCTACTGGTTCTATTTCCTCAACCCTTTCATTTCCTCATTACCGCGTTGAAGTACTTGACACTGAAGACTTGCTCAATTTCCTCAGTCCTAATTCTTCAGTCACTTTGTCTTCAGCCTACCTATCCTGTGTTACGCTACTTGTACTCTGTGCTTGTTTTCATTTCATCATGATGACTGTGCTACTACTCTGTTATGCTTGCATCTGAGTACTTATTCTGCTGCTAGGTAGTTCATGGCTTAGGAATTTCCTCACCCTGAAATTCCTTAGTGACGAATTTGTAAAAATCGCCTATTCACCCCCTCTAGTCGATATAACGCACTTCAATTGGTATCAGAGCAAGGTACTCCCTTGTTCTATGTGATTTTGGTTTAACCACCTGCAGTTTTAGTTATGTCGACTACAGGCATGATCAAGGTCTCGGCTGGGTGTCCTACCTTCGATGGGACGGACTACCCCTACTGGAACAATAAGATGCACATGCATCTTGAGGCAATTGACAACGATCTCTGGTACGTTGTGGAAAATGGTGTTCCCTGTGTCACACCTTCCATGAATGCTGCTGATGTGAAAAGATTCAAGCAACTCGACTCTCAAACGAAGAATATCATATGTGGCCATCTGAGCAAAGAATAGTATGGCAGAGTGAGTGCTTTGGAGACAGCCAAGCTTATCTGGGATAGGCTGTCCAAGGTCAACGAAGGAGTCTCAACTCAACGTGACTCTCGAGTTGACGTTCTTCGCAATCTCTTCAATCGCTTCAAGCGACTCGACAATGAAAATTTTCAACAAACTCCGATCGCCTCACTGACATCTCAAATGAGCTTCAAGCACTTGGTGCCACTGACATCACCGACCATGAGGTGGTGAAGAAATTGCTGAGATCGCTTGATTCCTCATTTGACACTCTTGCACTGATCATTCAAGAGCGTGGAGACTACAAGTCACTTGATCCTGCTGATTTCGTCGAGAGGCTAAACACTCATGAGTTCCAGCTTGCTGAGAAGAGAGATCTCTATGGACCGAGCTATGGCAGATCACGCGCTCTGAAGTCCATGGCGGTCTTTGAATCTGAAGGTGAGGATTCTGGTAGCAGCCTTGGTGATCCTGAAGAACTAAGGCAAGAGCTAGCAATGCTCGTGAGGAAATTCCAGAAGTTCTCAAGGCGTGGTCGCTTTGGTAAATCCTCAAGAGGTGATGACTTGACATCAGATTCCTCATCCCGTGACTACAAGAAGAGAACTTGCCACAAATGCAAGAAACCTGGTCACTACATTAATGATTGTCCTCAGTGGGAGAAGGAATCAAAGAAGAAGAAATACAAGGATTACAGTTCTGATGACGCAAAGAAGAAGAAATCTTCAAAGTCCTCATCGTCAAAATCTTCGAAGTCTTCATCTCACGAGAAGAGCAGCTCCAAAAAGGCTCGGGCATTCATTGGCAAGGAAATGGACTCTGAAGCTAAATCTGAGGAAAATGAGGAAGAGGTGGCATCTGAGGAGTCAGACTCTGGTGTGGCGAGCCTAGCCCTCGCTACTGCTTTCATCAGCAAGTCCATCTTCAACTCTGAGGAAAATGATTTCCCCAACACTGCTGACGACGGCGATGATGACTACGCTCCCACCTATTGCTTCATGGCAAAAGGTGCCAAGGTACTCAAATACCCCTCCTCTGAATCAAGTGACGATGAATCTGATGAAAACCTTAAGCCCAGCTATTCTAAACTTGCTAAGATTGCTGTGAAACAACAGAAGGCTTTTGAAAAGGTTCAAAATATGCTACACAAAAGCGATGGCCTGTTGGGTGAAGAAATGGATCAAACTCAAACTGATAATCTTCAGCGACTTCAGTCTAAGTTTGATAACCTTCAAAGTCATCATAACACTCTCTTAGCCAATCATGAGAAGCTTTCTTATGAATTTCTTCAAAGAAGGCAAGATCTTGAGAAGCTCAGGGCGAGTTATGAAGATCTTCAGAAGGAGCGTGATTCATTGCTTGCTCAACAGATCAGTTCCGCTCAGGATGAATTCATTCGACCATGTTTGAAATGCATTGAATGTGAATCTGCTAATTCTTCACCTGAATGTTAAAATGCTTCTATTGCTGCAAATTCTTCAACTGTCTCTGTGGTCACAAATTCCTCATCTGAGGATACCATTAGTATCACTGACAATGCAGGGCTGAAGTAATTGTATGTGACAAGCATGTATAAAAGCCTCAAAGGGCACCAGGCTCTTTGTGATGTGCTTAGAAAGCAGATCCTCAACAGGAACCCTAGGAAAGAGGGTATTGCCTTTGAGAGGAAACTCAATGCTGATGGGACCTACTGGAAACCAGAGCAGTATCCCAAAACCTCATGGGTTGCTGCAAGGGGACCTCCCGTAGATCCATCCACTTTATCTGTCTTTACATGTGAATCTTCATATTCTTCTGATGAGTCATTTGACTCCAACTATAAACTGTTCAAAAATCAGAATGGTGAAGTATTTGCTAGATATGTTGGCACTAATTAACTACAGGAACGGTCCTCCTATGAAGAAAATCTGGGTTCCCAAAAGGTTCCTTGAAAGTATTCAGGTGAATTTCATCATGACACCACCTATGAAGAATAGGAACCCCAGATCAAATTCTTCATATGGACCGAAGTCTTCATATGGATCCAAGTCCTCATACGGACCAAATTCCTCACGTGGATCAAATTCCTCATATGGATCCAAATCCTCACATGAACATCATCTTGCTAACACTTCTGTTTCACAGGGAAAGCCTAAGGGCTATAAATATGTGCATTACTCTTCAAATAATTATGTTCATAAGTCCTCGAAGAATTTCTCTGCTTATTCATATGCTTACCCTAAACCCTCTTCTGTGAAACGAAGTGGACTGACTTCTATGCCACATTTTTCTTATGGAGCTCACAGAATGATGAACTCTTTGCCACCCCTCCAAATGTGGGTGGTGAAGAAAAAAGAACTAATCTATTTTGCAGGGTCAGGTCTCCAGACGAACTTGAATGTCTGATGAATTTGCTGGAGACCTGAATATGCTTGAAAGGACGCAAGCTAATCATGAAGAAATGAATTTTCATTTCTCACGTCCTCATACTGCTTTCTGTTGTATTGCTTGATGAAATTAATCTGATGAATTTGATGTCATATTCTTCACTGATGAAGTATATGAGTTTGTAAGTTGCACTAATTCATCTGCAGGATGATCAACCCAAAGCTACTGATTGGGTCCTCGACACTGGATGCACAAATCACATGACTGGGGACAGGAACTTATTGATGGACACTGCTTTATCTCCATCGCATCTGAAGCATATCACCTACGCTGACAAAGGCAAAAGCAAGGTATTGGGTCTAGGTAGGGTTGCGATCTCAAAGGATCGACACATGGACAAAGTCATGCTTGTCAAATCCTTAGGATTCAACCTCATGTCTGTCTCAATGCTTTGTGTTCTTGATATGGTTGTTGTATTTGGCAAGTATCGTTGTGTTGTGATCATGGAAGCTACCAATTCCTAAGTCTTCGAAGGCTTTAGGAGAGGAGACTTGTATATTGTTGATTTCTCTACAGGTCCTTAACCTGCCACATGTCTACTGGCAAAAGCTTCAGAGGGCTGGTTATCGCATCGTTGACTAGGTCATGCTGGCATGAGGAACTTGCACGCGCTCGTAAAGAAGAAGCATGTCATTGGCATCGAGGGTGTTAAATTCCTCAAGGATCACCTGTGTGGAGCTTATGAAGCTGGAAAGATGACCAAGGCCAAGCATCCCTCAAAGACTATCATGACTACCACTCGTCCATTTGAATTGCTTCACATGGATCTCTTTGGCCCTACTCATTATGTTGGAGATATGCCCTAGAGGCAATCATGTATGATGACATTTCCTATGTGTTTATGAATAAAGATAGTCCTTGGACATTATCAATGATGTGTATCAGCAAGTACGTGACTTGTTTGTGGGACTATGCATTGTATGATGACTGTCCTAAAAGGTCGCTAGTCGAAAGGGTTGCGTGGACGCGCAGACGACTAGACTAGCATATGACACGGTCGATGGCTTGGTCTCACTAGCCATGGAGCATTGGATGCTAACCGGATAATATGGACTTGGAAGGATCTGGTCGGATTCGACATAGTCGGATCCGAGTCGAGATAAGGTCCGAATCGGATAGACCCAACTATGAGACACAGCGATATGTCATCTGTGAGTCTCTAGTACAACATACGTTCTATGTCCTAAGACCTGAGCTGGTGCATGTACTCGGGATGGTGATAGACCTGCTTTGGGACGACCAAATGCTACTCTGTGACTGGGTAGTTACAAAGGTAGGTTTCGGGCTTGTCCAGACCCATGCTGCGAGACATGGTCGAGCAAGATGGGACTTGCCCCTCCGATCAGGAGAGATATACTGTGGGCCCCTTGTGTGATCCGATCAGGATAAGCGTGGCCATGCGACAAGGATTATGAGATAATCCGGTTTTGTGGTCGGCATCACTGGAACGAGAAAGAGGTCGGGCTAGCACAAGGATGACAGACTCGCCTTGAGCCCGACAACATATATCGTGTGGCAAAAGGAATGGAAGTGTGATGTACAGGTTCGCCTAACCAGCTTCATTGTCTACTTGGTGGGTGGCACACCTTGCTAGAGGCCGCTACTAGCCGAGCAGGCCAGAGGTGATCCGACCTGCAACCAAGCCGACTTGAACCTAAGGGGTCGCGCGCTTAAGGGAAGGAACTTGTGAGGCCGGATCGGAATCCACGAGTTAGATGTAATCCTACTCGAACCCGGATCCCGGCCGAACAGATTTTGGGCTTTAGGGTCCGTGCACGGCCCAAGTGTTGAGCCCGCGACGAATGCCTATATAAAGTGGGGGTGCGGCACACTCATGCGGTTGATCGCTTGGGCGTTGTCACTAGGGTTTGCATGTTTTGCGAATAGCCACCTCCACTCGCTGCCGACTGTGTGATCGGACCTAGCAGTCCGCCGCACGGTGTTCCTCCTGCACGTGCGGATACCGTTAGAGGCGGTGCACCTGCACCGCTCCGGCGAACATGTACGTGGGATCGGACGACTGGCTGTTCGAGGGAGATCGGCAAGGAGGAGACAACTCCGGGAACGCGCTGCCTCAACTCTACTTCTGCTGCACGGCACTGCGCATCTAGTGGTAACAATGTGTGATCCATCTCCCATAGCATGTTCCTGGATGTTCTGCGGGTAGTAAATTTTAAATTTGCAGTCGACGCACCCTACTGTAGATCCCAACAGTGGTATCAGAGCCTCTGTTATAGGATTGGGATTCATATCATATGCATATTAGATATGTGGAGGCGGCTGATGAGATCTGTCATCGTTTATCAGATCGGCTATGTGCACGGTTGATGAGATCAACTGCACGTGGGGATCGATGTGGCTATGTCTTCTGTCAATCAGAATTGATGAGGTCATGACACAACCTACCCCTACCGGTAGGTATCCGCCATCGGGGTTAACAGTGAAACGTAAATCCGAATCGGACTCCCGATGATTGATGAGATCGGTCAGATAGGAAAATTTAGCGTGATCGGAGTTCAGATGTGATCTGTGATTTTCGAAAACGTCGGGACCGTCGTGTGTGTGCCGCCTTATATTTCGTACACGATCACTCAAACCGGTAGAATGCGATTCTATGCGTAACTTTGTTTTGCAGGTTTGATGTGAATAGTATGGCTCATGTGTATGTGATGCATGTGTGTAATTTATACATGGCCCGCGTGTCATGTTTGTCAGCCGGCAGGAGCCAAAGTGCTGTCATTATAATGTATAACGACCTGCGTGTCGACTTGTGTCTCTATGTAAAATTCATTACTAGTTGTAGTAGTTGGATAATAGAGATCAGGTTGGTGGCTTGGCGTCCCGGCGTGACAAACAAGATGGAGTTCCTAGATGGTCAACGGAGTTGGAGCCGACCTAGAAGAACATCCAAGAAGGAGCCATACTATTTCACAATATGTGTTTATTTGTGATTATTATGCTTCTTTGTTTCTATGCATGTTAAAAAGGTAGAAAGATCCCTCATGAATATCAAGTGAATTGCCATCCCAGATGCTGCACCTTCGCACGTCAAGTACGTCTAGTAGTGGGCTCATAAAATTGGGGTGTTGCCAGGTGTCCTTGAACTGAATGGTTCGTGTCGGACACGGACATGCACTGCATCAGGTTAACTTGACAAGGCTATCAAAATGGTTTTGGGCCGTGTGGCATAGAAGGTTGGGAGCCGGGGTATGAGATACCTTCCTGACCGACAGGAGTCGTATAGAGATACGATTAGCATGGAGTTGCTTACCGGATAGGCATGTTGTCTAGCAGTGATGCTAAAGCTCACTAGTCGCATGTGCTAGTCGGATCCTGAATCAATGAGAGTTTGCGGAGGGATGATAACTTTAGTGGGAGTATTTCTGTTTAAGGTTAGAATTACTCTACATAAACACATTACTTAGTGATTGAATATTTTTCTTTTGTAGATCAATGGCACAACCTGCTCAACCCAACTTTGTATTAAAATCAATTCTAGAAAAGGATAAACTGAATGGAACAAACTTTACCACCTGGTATAGAAATCTAAGAATTGTTCTCAAGCATGATAAAAAGGAACATGTTCTAGAGGATCCACTTCCATAGGAACCTGCTGATAATGCTAATGCCACAACTAAGAATGCCTACCAGAAACTCATTGATGAATCAACGTAGATCAGCTATGTGATGCTGGCTTGTATGGACCCTGATTTGCAATAGCATTTCGAAAATGTTGAGGCTTACGATATGATCGAGAGTCTCAAGAGCATGTTTCAGACACAGGCTAGGACCGAAAGGTTAAACGTCTGGCGATCCTTGATGGATTGCAAGCTGAAGGAAGGTGATCCACTGAGCCCACATGTGATCAAGATGATCGGATATGTGCAAGCTTGGGATCGGTTGGGCTTCCCGCTCTTGGATGAGCTTGCTACTGATGCAGTTCTGGGTTCTCTTCCGCCCAGCTATGGGACGTTCATCTCGAACTATCATATGCATGGCATGGATAAGAAGCTCACTGAATTGCATGGGATGCTCAAAGTGGCAGAGCCAGATATTAAGAAAGGTACACATCAAGTGTTGATGGTGCAGAAATCGGCTAAGTTCAAGAAGAGTTGGTCCAAGAAGAAGGCTAAGGCAAAGGGCACGGAGATGGTAACCTCCGCCGCTGCACCGAAGTCTGGACCGGACTCAAAGACCATTTGCTATCATTGCAAGGAGACCGGTCACTTGAAGAGGAACTGTAGCAAGTGGCTTGCAGAGCATGCCAAGAAGGCCGGAAATGCTTCTTTAGGGAAAGGTACACTTGTTGCATATGTTATAGACATTTACCTTGCTGGCATACCTAGTAGCTCTTAGGTATTTGATACCGGATCAGTTGTTCATATTTGCAACTCGATGCAGGGGCTGGTAAGAACTAGGCGTGTGGCAAAAGGGGAGATTGACATCAGGGTCGGAAACAAAGCAAGAGTTGCTGCGTTGGAGGTCGGCACGATGCAGCTCCAGCTTCCTTCTGGATTTATTTTGGAATTGAATAATTGCTATTACATTCATGCACTTAGTCGGAACATTATTTCTGCCTCATGTTTGATGACTCAGGGTTATGAATTCAATTTAAAGGACAATGGTTGTTCGTTTTATTTGAATGGTATGTTCCACGGCTATGCACCCATTGTTGATGGGTTATTTATATTGAATCTGGAACAGGAACCGGTCTATAATGTGAATGTCAAGAGGCATAAGCCTAATGAGATAAATCCGACATACTTCTGGCATTGCCGGCTTGGACACATTAGTCTAAAACGCATGAAGAAGCTCCATGATGATGGGCTCCTAACTTCGTCTGACTTTGAGTCGTTCGAGACATGCGAATCATGCTTGCTAGGCAAGATGACTAAGTCTCCTTTTGCAAAGAGTTGCGAGAGGGCGTCCGAGCTATTGGAGCTTATACACAGTGATGTGTGTGGTCCAATGAGCACAACTGCCAGAGGTGGCTATCAGTACTTCGTGACTTTTACTGACGACTTGAGTAGATATGGATATATCCATTTGATGAGGCACAAGTCGGAAATTTTTGAAAAGTTCGAAGAGTTTCAGAACGAAGTTGAGAATCAGCTCGGCGAGACTATAAAGCTTCTACGATCTAATCGTGGAGGTGAGTACATGAGCCAGGAGTTTGATGATCATCTGAAAAGCTGAGGTATAGTACCTCAGCTCACACCTCCGGGTACGCCACAGAGAAACAGCGTGTCGGAATGGAGGAATAGGACCTTGTTGGACATGGTTTGGTCGATGATGAGCAAATCGGATTTACCCTTGTCATTCTGGGGATATGCTCTAGAAACTGTAGCTTTCAGACTTAACAGGGTACCATCAAGACCCGTAGACAAGACACCACATGAGATGTGGACCGGGAAGAGTCCCAGTTTGTCTTTCCTAAAGATTTGGGGTTGTGAAGCATTTGTCAAGCGACTTATGTCACACAAGCTTACACCTAAGTCGGGTAAATGCATATTCGTGGGATATCCAAGGGAAACCTTGGATATAGCTTCTACAACCGGGAAGAGAACAAAGTGTTTGTTGCTCGGAATGGGGTTTTCCTTGAGAAAGAGTTTCTCAGTCGGGAGGCCAGTGGGAGGACGGTTCAACTCGAAGAAATTCGAGGACCACTCGGGGATGGCTCGGCTGGTGATGACATCATACCGGAGTCAGTTAGGGAACCCGTAGTGGAAGCGGCACCGGAACTACGGAGGTCGAAAAGATTGCACAGAGTGTGTGCTGTATTGTTGCTAGAAAGAGATGAGCCGACCACGTATGCGGAGGTGATGGTGAGCCTAGATTTCGAGGCATGGCTAGAGGCCATGAGATCCGAGTTAAAGTCCATGGATGAGAATCAAGTCTGGGACTTGGTTGATCCGCCGCCTGGCATAACGGCCATTGGTTGCAAATGGGTCTTTAAGAAGAAAACCGATGTGGATGGAAATGTTCAGATCAACAAAGCTCGGCTTGTCGCTAAAGGTTATGGACAAGTTCAAGGAATTGCGTACGACGAGACTTACTCGCCGGTAGCAATGCTGAAGTCGGTGAGGATCGTACTAGCTATAGCTGCATATTTTGATTACGAGATATGGCAGATGGATGTCAAGACGACTTTCCTTCCCGGAAATTTAACCGAGGACGTGTATATGATACAGCCCGAGGGTTTTGTCGATCCGACTAGCGCTAGTAAGGTATGCAAGCTCAAGAGATCCATTTATGGGTTGAGGCAAGCATCTCAGAGTTGGAACATTCGTTTTGATTAGGTCATCACAGGTCTTAGTTTCATCAAAAGGGAAAAGGACGCTTGTTTATACAAGAAGTTAAGTGGGAGCTCGATAGTGTTTTTGATCTTGTATGTGGATGACATATTATTGATCGGAAACAATGTTTTGATGTTGAACTCGATCAAGGAGTCATTTAATGGCAAGTTTTCGATGAAGGACCTTGGTGAGGCAGTGTATATTTTAGGCATTAAGATCTACAGAGATGGATCGAGGAGGCTGCTCGGCTTAAGCCAGAGCACGTACATAGATAAAAGTGTTGAAGCGGTTCAACATGAGTGAGGCAAAGAAAGGGTTCTTGCCACTGTGACATGGTATAAGGCTAAGCAAGAATCAGAGTCCTTCGACATCTTATGAGCGAAGCAGGATGAGTAGGATTCCATATGCCTCGGCAATCGGATCCATCATGTATGCCACGATATGTATAATGCTTGATGTTGCCTTTGCAATAATCCTAACAAGCAGATACCAGGCTAACCCAGGTGAGAGTCACTGGGCAGCGGTAAAGACTATTTTGAAGTACCTGAAAAGGACTAAAGAGATGTTCCTAGTTTATGGAGGTGAGGAAGAGCTCGTCGTAAGGGGTTATGCCAATGCTAGTTTCCAAACCGTTAGAGATGATTGTCGATCACAGTCCGGATTTGTGTACGTCATGAACGGAGGAGCAGTGAGCTGGATGAGTTCCAAACAAGATACGGCGGCCGATTCTACCACAGAAGCCGAATACATTGCGGCTTGTGAAGCTGCAAAGGAAGGTGTTTGGATCCGGAACTTTCTGGATGATCTTGGTATTTTCCCAGCCTCGGTAAAACCGTTAGACCTTTATTGTGACAATTCTGGTGACATCGCACAAGCCAAGGAGCCGAGGAACCACCACAAGGTCAAACACATAGATCGGAAATATCACCTGATACGAAAGATCATAAATAATGGTGATGTAGAGTTATGCAAAATTCACACGGATGCAAATGTTGCAGATCCGTTGACTAAGCTGCTTCCACAACACAAGCATGAGGGGCACGTTAGAGCTACGGGCATTCGATGTCTATTTTATTGACTCTAGTGCAAGTGGGAGATTGTTGGAGATATGCCCTAGAGGCAATCATGTATGATGATATTTCCTATGTGTTTATGAATAAAGATAGTCCTTGGACATTATCAATGATGTGTATCAGCAAGTACGTGACTTGTTTGTGGGACTATGCATTGTATGATGACTGTCCTAAAAGGTCCCTAGTCGAAAGGGCTGTGTGGACGCACAGCCGACTAGACTAGCATATGACACGGTCGATGGCTTGGTCTCACTAGCCATGGAGCATTGGATGCTAATCGGATAATAAGGACTTGGAAGGATCTGGTCGGATAGGAGTCGAGATAAGGTCCGAGTCGGACAGACCCAACTATGAGATGCAGCAATATGTCATCTGTGAGTATCTAGTACAACATACGTTCTATGTCCTAAGACCTGAGCTGGTGCATGTACTCGGGATGGTGATAGACCTGCTTTGGGCCGACCAAACGCTACTCCATGACTGGGTAGTTACGAAGGTAGGTTTCGGGCTTGTCCAGACCCATGCTGCGAGACATGGTTGAGCAAGATGGGATTTTCCCCTCCTATCAAGAGAGATATACTCTGGGCCCCTCGTGTGATCCGATCAGGATAAGCATGGCCATGCGACAAGGATTATGAGATAATCTGGTTTTGTGGTTGGCATCACTGGAACGAGAAATAGGTCGGGCTAGCACAAGGATGACGGACTCGCCTTGAGCCCGACAACATATATCGTGTGGCAAAAGGAATGGAAGTGTGATGTATAGGTTCACCTAACCAGCTTCATTGTCTACTTGGTGGTTGGTACGCCTTGCTAGAGGCCGCTACTAGCCGAGCAGGTCAGAGGTGATCCGACCTGCGACCAAGCCGACTTGAACCTAAGGGGTCGCGCGCTTAAGGGAAGGAACTTGTGAGGCCGGATCAGACTCCACGAGTCAGATGTAATCCTACTCGGACTCGGATCCCGGCCGAACAGATTTTGGGCTCTAGGATCCGTGCGAGGCCCAAGTGTTGAGCCCGCGACGGATCCCTATATAAAGTGGGGGTGCGGCACACTCATGCGGTTGATCGCTTCGTCGTTGTCACTAGGGTTTGCATGTGTTGCAAATAGTCACCTCCACTCGCTGCCGACTGTGTGATCCGACCTAGCAGTCCGCCGCACGGTGTTCCTCCTGCACGCGCGGATACCATTAGAGGCGGTGCACCTGCGCTGCTCCGGCAAACTTGTACGTGGGATCGGACAACCGGCTGTTCGAGGGAGATCGGCTAGGAGGAGACGACTCCGGGAAGGCGCTGCCTCAAATCTACTTCTGCTGCATGGCACTGCGCGTCTTGTGGTAACGATCTATGATCCATCTCCCATAGCATCTTCCTGGATGTACTGCGGGTAGGAAATTTTAAATTTGCAGTCGACGTACCCTACCGTAGATCCCAACACATTATACCACATTCACCAACGCTGCATCTTTATATGGCTTTGTTATTGTTGATGACTACTCTCGTTACACATGGGTGCATATCATCACTTACAAAACTGAAGTGCAGGAAGTCTTCAAACGATTTTCCTCGAGGGCTTCAACAAACTTCGGAGTGAAGATCAAGCACATCCGTATTGACAATGGGACCGAGTTCAAGAATACTAGTCTTGATGACTATCTTGATGAACTTGGTATTACTCACGAGTTATCTGCTCCTTATACTCCTCAACAGAATGGCGTCGTGGAGCGCAAGAACAGGACTCTTATTGAGATGGCTCGCACTATGCTTGATGAATACAAGATGCCTCGTCACTTCTGGGCTAAGGCAATTGATACTGCGTGCCACATCATCAACATGATATATCTTCACAAATTCTTCAAAAAGACCTCATATGAACTCCTCACTGACAAGAAACCCAATGTGAGAAAGTCGTCTTCGGTGCTAAATGTTGGATTAGAGATCCTCATCACAATTCTAAATTTACACCGAAAGCACATGAAGGTTTTATGCTTGGTTATGGAAAGGATTTGCACACCTATAGAGTCTTCAACACCGTTCACCACAAGATTGTTGAAACTGTAGATGTACGGTTCGATGAAACTAATGGCTCGCAAAGAGAGCACCTACCTGCTGTGCTAGCACTACAAAAAAAGACACATCCGTGACATTTTGGGCCGAACGAATTTTTTTTCTATCATACTTATGACACTTCTATGACGATAATTGTGACAAAACCCGGTATCATCATAGATGTGGTGGGCTCCTACTTCTATGACAAAAAATCATGACAGAAAATGGGCTTTTCGTCCTGGGCGGGCCGGAGACGCAGCTGCATTACATTCTTTGGGCCGTCCATGACGGAAAAACCGTGGTAGAAGCGAGGGCGAGGAAAATATTAGGGTGTTCCCGGTTATGGTGGGTGGTCGGGGCCGAGCGATGCACGTTTCTCTCGTACCCGCACGCGCGTGGGTGCGAGGCATTGGGCTGTAACTGAACCCGAGCGAGGCGTTGGGCTCTAACTGAACCCGAGCGATTGCACTGCAGGCTACGCGTTACTGAACCCGAGCGATCGATCAATGGCTGTTAACTGAACCCGATCGCGCGATTCCTTCGGTACTGCTGCTAACTGAAGCCGATCGATGCTGCCTCTGGATGAACAGTGAGCATTGCTGGGGGGTTTGGATGAACAGTTCCCGGTGGGGGTGGATGAACAGGACCCCGTGGTGTTGCCTCTGGATGAATAGGACCCCGATCGATCGAGCCTGTTGGGGCTGGATGAACAGGACCCCGTGGAGGGCTGGATGAACAGGACCACCCCGTGGAGGGCTGGATGAATAGTAGACGGTGGAGGGCTGGATGAACAGTAGCCCGTGGAGGGGTGGTTGAACAGGAGCCCGTGGAGAGGGCTGGTTGAACAGTAGCTGGTGGAGTAGCGCGCAGTGGAGGCTGGATGAACAGGAGCCCGTGGATGAACAGTCGCAGGTGGAGGCTAGAGGAGGTCGACGGTGGATGAACAGTAGCCCGTGGAGGCTGGAGGGGGTCGATGGTGGAGATGAACAGTATCCCGTGGAGTCCCATTTTGCGGTACGCCACACCCCTCCCGATGAACAGGACCCCTGTTTCGACCGTAGCGTTCCAACACAAGTATGTTTCCTCCATTTTCCGGTACGCCACACCCCTCCCGATCAACAGGACCCCCGTTTCGACAGCAGGAGGTCGTTTCCTCCGTTTTGCGGTATGCCAGACCCCTCCCGATGAACAGGATCCCGTTTCGAACGTGGCCGGTCGAACACAAGGCCGCTTCCTCCGTTCTGCGGTACGCCAGGCCTCGTTTCCATCGGCTGTTCCTTCCAAGCAGGTTGGCTCCCACGCATTCCGTTGCCTCCCGATGAACACGACGCATTCCGTTGCCTCCCCATGAACACGACGACGACGCAGTTTCTCCGTTCCACCCAGCCATGTACACGAGCCCTGGCCGTACGTATCCGTGAGTAGGCGTTCGAGACCCCGCCCGTATGTACGTACGTGGCCGTATTTTCTTTCTTGCACCTGGCCGCTGTACGTACGTGTACATGCTACGTGCGCGCCTCTACTACGACACGTGCGCGCCTCTACATCGACCAGTATGTACGTACACGTTCGCGACCAGAATGACAACGCTACGTACGCTTCAACCAGGTGGGTCTCGACTGTCAGGCACTTCCTTTCGTGCGAAGATGTAGCTAGTGGGTCCCAGCAGTCAAGGGGGCGAATCATTTTTTTTGCCCGGACGCACTTCCTTGCATGCGAAGATGTAGCTGGTGGGTCCCAGCAGTCAGGGGGAAACATTTTTTCACGAAATACGGTGGCCCGTCCGGTGGGTCCCTGCTGTCAGGTGGAGGAATCATTATTTTACGCGTAATAAGGAGGCACTTCCTTGCGGCCGCCGTGGACCCAGCTGTCAGCCTCTCCACGTACAGTACTCTTCCGATGGAAGTCGTTCCTTGACCACGTTGACCGCGCTGCACCGAGAGCACCAGGGCGGTGGGTGACGGCGAGGCCTAGGAAGGGGACGACGCGGAGCCAAGGAAGACGCGGCAGTGGATGCCCACGCGTAGAGGAGTATGAGGGTTCACTGGTTCGCTGCGGTGTGAGGCTGCCGTCGCCGCAGAATAACAGGGGGTGTGGGTGAGTAGAGGGATGGCGTGGCCAGCGGTGGGAGTAGTAGAGGGCGGTGAGGCCTCTGCGACATCGCAGCTGGCCACGGGAGGCAGGAGCACAAGGCACGACCGGCGTTGGTTGGGCGGCTAGATCAAGAAGACCAGAGGTTGAAGAAGCACTACGGCCGTTGGATGGACATCGTACGGTCACTGGAGCTAGAATCGTTCATATTGACTAAGTTGACAAAGCCCTCCGTCCCCGTCAACTTAGTTGGCCCAAAAGTCAACCTCCCACTATTGTGGGTCCCAGCTAGCAAGGGGTATTCATTTTTTGTGCGTAATAAGGAGGCACTTCCTTGCGTGCGAAGATATAGCTGGTGGGTCCGACCTGTCAGCGGTGGAACATTTTTTCGCGAAATACAAAGGCCCTTCGGGTGGGTCCCAGCTGTCAGGTGGAGGAATCATTATTTTGCGCGTAATAAGGAGGCATTTCCTTACGTGCGGCCGTGGACCCAGCGGCCAGCCTCTCCACGCACAGTCTACTTCCGATGGTGTCGTTCGTTGACCATGTTGACCAATCCGCACCGAGCGCATCCAAGTTGGTGGACGACGGCGAGGCCCTGGACAGCAATGAGCTGGAGATGGGAAGACATGGGAGTAGATTCGCAGACGGAGAGGTGTACGAGGGTTAACTGGTTCTGGTGCGATGTGGTTCGACAGTCAGTGGAGAAGAACTTGAGGTGTGGAGGGGTGTAGGGATGGCCTGGCCAACGGTGGAGTAGCGCTTCACAGTGAAGCGTGCTAAGCAGAGCTGCTAGCAGCAGGAGGCGGGAGCGGTGGTCCCGGCGGCGCTGGAGGAAGAAGACAAGAGCTTGAAGATGGATGCCGGTCTTTGGATGTAAATCCAACGGCTAACGATGTCAGAATCATTTGTTGACTAAGTTGACAACGACTTGCATTGGCTTCGACCTATTGGCCCACATTTCAGCCTCCAAAAATGTGGTACGTATTCAACCCATATTTTTTAGAATTTACAGTCTTTTTTTTGCGGGGTAGAATTTACAGTCAATTTGATGTTTTTTTTGAATTACAGTCCATTAGCTGGGCTGGGTGAAAAAATAATGTAGCGTCCATGCGGCCCATTTATGTTTTTCCTAAAAAATTACAGGCCATTTGCACTTTCTCGAAATACACGATTTTGCTGGGCTGATTCTAATTACAATGTTGGGGTGGGCGCAGCAATGTTATCAAAAAATAAACAGGGGTTGAGCATTTTGTTATATATATATATTTAAATAATAAGTGATTTATTATTACATTGGTCCTTAAATCTTACCAAGCTTTTGTACACAATCACCAGGATTTTCGTTGCCAAAAAAATCCAGGATTTTATTGTTAAGAAATTATTTTTATAAGTTAATAAGATGTGGGATATTGTTTTCTTACATATGTAAGTATCTGTTAAATATATGATGACAATAACAATAATATATAATAACATATAAAATAATTTAAATATATATAATATAGTTAGAAGGGAAACATAAGTTGGACCAGGCGTTCCTATTCTTATATAGAAAAATAGAACAGACCTCTGCGTTTTCTTAAAAAAAAATACATAAATTGGGCTGCCAATGTTTCAGGAAAAATAAAACCTCGGATGGGAGGTCCATAGGCTGATCGATACATGACGGCCCTCAAGAAAATACAAACAGGCCTACGGACCTCCCATCCGAGGTCGTGGGCTGCGCATGTTAAAAAAGAAAGCCTAGACGCGGCAGCCCAAAACCCAGCTGATACTTGCTGCCCCAGTGATAATAAATGATACCTGCTAGCTCCCCGGCTTCATTGTGAATTTATCTCCTATAGTAACTACGTTGAAGCACCTAAAAAATGTAACTATGTTGACAAACCAGTGAGCCCCAACGTTAGTATAGCATTAGGATGAAGTATTTTTTCGATGAGGCACTTGCTTGCGTACGGCCATAGACGTGGTGGGTCCCGACTATCCGCCTCTCCACGTACAGTCCTCTCCAGATTCCTCTTGTTTGTTCAACATGTTCACAATGGCAGACAGCGGCGTCACGGAGAGCGCACAAAGGTGCAGGAGGAGATCCGACCACCTGAGGAAGTGCCTTATTAGTAACGAAACAATTGAACTAGCCTAGTGGCCGAGTGAGACTACCCGACAACTGTTCCGCCCAGGTTCGATTCCACCTGTGCAGAGGAAATATCTCCAAATTTTTTGCCTCTGCCTTTATTGACTTGTGGGTCCCAATTGTCATCTACGCACACCACGTCCAACACTTGCCAAAACTTCGTCCCTTGTTTTCTCTATTTTTTGCACACTCGACATTATGTGGGCATTTTGAAAATAGCATATCTTTTTGACTGTGCATCATATGAAGATGTGCTATGCATGAATGTTGATCAGCATGATGTTAACTGGCTGGTAGTTCCAGTTTTGACCATGAATAAAACTTCCAATATGATGTTAACACTGTTTGAAAAGGCTGTGTTAATATAAATGCTCTGCCTCTCAAAGTTGCAGTTTCTTATCTGAAACTGAACTTAGTTTCTTATCTGAAACTGAAACTTGCAGTTTCTTCTCTGAGAATCACATTGTCTGCACTTTTATACTCCTATGAAACTACATCTTTTTAAGTGCTAAAAATAGATCTCTAGAATTCATAAAATACTTCATATGCTCAATACTGCAAATCTGAAATTCAAAATACATTCATATCTGAAAGTACTCTCAAAATACACAACACAAAACACAATTCACAACCTGCAAATACTGACAACCCTAAGCTCCTCCTGACAATTCACAACCTGCCCGACTATTGGGTTGGCGGGGGCAGTCCCCACCTATTCCTCGGCGGCAGACATCCGCCCCGTGAGACGATGTGAACGCCGAGGGAGAGGATGACCGGGAAGCGTCATCGGGCCAACAACTTTTCTCCTGTTGCAGTTGGGTTCGGTCGACGACGACTCCACCAGTTTGCTCTGGCACGACACCCTCACAAACGGCACCCTGTAGATGCTCGATCCTTCAATCCCTGGTGGATGCTCCATCTGGGACCGATACTCCCACCACCACTCCCTCACGATCGGATTCGGTGAATCTGTTTGCTCCATGGCCCAGAGGAGCAGCTCTATGTACTCCCGCGCGACTCCCTTCAGGAGTATCGCCGCCTTTTCGCTCTATTGCAGATATTTGGCCATGGATGTCGCCGTCGCCGCTAGTTGGTCCTTGTTGTCAAACCAAGACTGTATCTCCAACATCCTAGCTAGCTTCACAGGGTCGCCGTCCGTGATCCTCACATATCGGTTGTACTCCTCCATCGATCTACTTCTCCACAACACCTTCACTCACCGGTGGTGGTTTTTGAATGGAAGAGGAGAGGAGCAGCGCTGGTTTTGGATTAGAACGGGAGAGGAGCGACGCTGGTTTTGGATTGGAACAGGAGAGGAGGGGCGGTGGTTAGGAAATGGAAGAGGAGAGGAGCGGCGCTGGATTTAGATTGGAACAGGAGAGGAGCGGCGGTGGTTTAAGAGGAGAAGAGCGGACGAGCGGCGTTGGTCTTGGAAGTATTTTTTTGTTTTGCGTATTTTGGGTCAAAGTTTGACCACGTACTATATTTGACAAGCAAAATGTGAATGCATGTCACCAAAAATTGTATCGTTTGGTTCGTATCTGAATGTACTTTCAAATTATATTATTTTTGCAACGAATAACATATATTTTATTTGTGAAAGTCATGGTCAATTATGACCCAGAATAAAAGGGAGACTATTTAATGTGGGGTCGCTTTCTTAATTGAAGGGTAAATTGATTTTGATTTTGATCCAGTCACAGTGCACGGGCCCTCTCGTCCAATCCTAAATCGCTGCCGCACGCTCCTCTCCCTCTTCTCCATTGCAAAACCACCTCCTCTCCTCTCCACCATCTCCATTCAAAAACCACCGTCTCGCCTCTCCCTCTTCTCCATTGCAAAACCACCTCCTCTCCTCTCCATCATCTCGATTCCAAAACCACCATGTCGCCTCTCCCTCTTCTCCATGGCAAAACCACCTCCTCTCCTCTCCATCATTTCCATTCCAAAACCACCGTCTCGCCTCTCCCTCTTCTCTATTGCAAGACCACCGTCTCTCCTCCCATCTTCCAAAGCTAGCACCGGACCACTCAGAAGGCCATTTATGGAGAGGATGCAGCAGCGAATCAGGCAGATCGCCGGCGGCGACCAGGCAAAGTTAGCCAGGTTGACGGAGATCCTTACTTGGTTTGACACTGAGTGGGATATTTCGAGGACGGTGAGGGCCATGTGGCAATGTGTGCGAAAGAGCGAGACGGCGGCGATGAGGGCGGCGATGTACATGTACTCCTCGGCAGCAGTCACGCCGCAGTCCTTCGAGTTCATCGAGTATCTCCTCTGGGCGATGGAGCAGACAGATTTGCCCGAGGCAAAGGTCAGGCGGAGGTGGTGGGCGTATAGGTCGAAGGTCGAGCACCCAGAGGATAACGAATCGATCGAGTACGGTGTGCCATTCGTGAGGGTGCAGAGCTAGTCGGAGCCACATTAGTATTCGTTCTCCCACCGCAAGAGGAGGCTGGATGGCGCGACGTCGCTTCCCCGCTGTTCTCCACAGTTCCCTCGATGCTCGCCTCGTTTCAACGGCGGCAGTAGGGTTTAAGGTAAGCTTCACACTAACCTAATCTTCCACCTCCTCATGCTTACAATCAGTGTGACAGGTAATGAAAATCTTGCTTACAATCAGTCTCCGAGTACTACGCCAATCACCCTTAAATAGCTCTGGACCTTTGGGTCAAAGTTGTGACACTGTGTACAAATAAAGAAAAATAGATTGGTGCTTCTTTCAGAAAAGAGTACTCCCTAGAAAACTGCCAATATAAGCTACTAGTATTTGGTTAGAGGATTTGCTGCCGAGAAAGATCCGTCCACAGAGAGCGCCACACATCCGACTGGTGGTGGTGGATGCCAATGCGTGCGTGGAGCATGGTTGGTATCGGTAATTTTTACTTGGCACACCTCACACTCTGCATATATGCCGGTTCCATCTGTACATTTGTGCAGTTCCACAAAAATGCAGCTGAATAACCCTGTTTGCACAGATAATGAAAAAGCGTGATTACATTATAGTGGCACTAGTTGATGAAACACGCAAAATAAATAGAAGAAAATATTGTGATAGTATCATAGTATGCCATGCTGCTAGGGCGAGATGGGCCCTGCGACGCCTCATACGGTACGCCATGCCTCATACTGGAAATCATCCCAAGTCTCCCCGATACACCTTCTGCCAGTGATGAACATCAGTGTACAACGGTAGTACAAGGAGGGGCCTTGAGACATTCAAATCTCTATTTCTGTGCAGATCAACTAAAATTAAGCACCCCAGTTTGCAAAAACGCTTAAACATTAACAATGGCCCTAGTTGATGAAACATACATTGACAAAGAGAAGCACTTTCTTTATCTACATTGGAAATGAAATGATAGAGAGGACACTCGCTCTATTTTAACTGTATTATTACTTCATTGTATCGGTGACACTAGGGTCGAGCAGGTGGCAAACGAGGTGTACCGTGCGTCGCAAGGATGAAGGCCGGGGGTGCTAAGACTGGGATGCTATAGCTGGCTCTTTCAGTCCCTATCTTCCCCCTGATGTTTCTGTGGTAGCATTTGGGTTGTAATCCAAACTTGGTCGAGCTGGTGCTGCGTCCCCCTACCTGCCTAGCTTATGTGGCGAACTTGTCTCCTGCTAGTACTCAGTCTGTTCTAGTAGTAGTTGCATAACTGCCCGTTTACACTGAGATGTTGTCGGATAATGGTTCTCTATGGTTGGGTTTCTTTAATGAAATCGGAGGGAACCCCCTCTTTCGATATTAAAAAAACAGTGGCACTAGCAGTGCCAAAACATTGCCTCAAATTAATAGTGCCACTAGATTAAGGTGCAAAATAATAACATTACTGCTTTATCATGGCAGTGCCAAAACAGTAGCACAAGAGCAGGATCAACATGCAGGATCTTTGGCAAACGGTCAGACCAAAAAGGAACATACCTCGTGATGGGAACCATATCTGCAGTCAACGCCATCGTAGAAGGGATGACACTAGTCACCAACATGGATGATTCAATTCATGGGACCTTTTGGTGCAGTTCACCTAAAATGAAGCAATGTCCCATGGGCTAGCAGCTTCTTTTTATTAAGAAAAGGGCTCCAGCCCCGGTTCCATTTCCATCAGAAAACGAAACCCACAGAGCTTCTTCTTCATTAGTTGCAATAAAATTGAGCAACATCAAGGTTGGTCGTTAAGCCCCTGGAATGTTCAACAATAATTTGGATATCATTTGTGCAGTTCAACTAAGATCAAGCGTGCAATGTATATCTCTGTTTGCACAAAAAAGGTGGAAAGGAGGGTGACTAACAAGTGATGAAACATGCATCAAATGAAAAAAGCATGTTCCTTATCTGAATGGCAATCGTACAAGGAGAGTATGTAGCGACCCGACCTCAGACGGTCAAGTCTCTGTGCTTAAGTGTCATCCCTGGATCGGTATGCTGACACACACAGTACTCGAGGATTTATAACAGAGGTAAATCACATGTATAAAGTAACATAAATACTATTACCTCAATCCAAATAGCAGAAGTAACAACAAGGTTGTGGATTCCCATCAACACCAACGGCAAAGTTGAGTGTAGAAATCGTAACCCTAACGTATCACTTACTCGTCGCAAGAATCCTGCAACATGAGACGTTGCAGCCACAAAGGGTCAGTACATTGAATGTACTGGCAAATTCACACCATAGGATAATGATGAATAAAGGCTATAACTACATGCATATTTGGCTGGTGGAAAAGCTCTATGGTTATAAGGTTTTTGCGAAAAGCCAATTTTTCCCTACTGCAAAGGAATATAATTTATTTAACTACAAAGTTGGTTGAAAATATTGAGAAGTTTCCTCCAACTCAATCCCAAATTAACATCAATAACCCAAAACATTATTTAAGTAACATGATGAGATCAATACGATAATCCAAGAACCAGATACTCAAGATGTCCATAACCGGGGACACGAATAATCATGATTAGTTTGTACACTCTCCTGAGGTTTGCGCACTTTTCCCCACAAGACTCGATCTCCTCCATTGGATTTCTCGCTCTACATGGTGTTTGAGAAACGGATGACCGAGACACAGTCTTTCAGAAACATTAACTCTTTACTCCGGGTAGACTATACCAACCTACATCCCTACATCTGCTAGTCCACCTCTTCAAGAGCTCACGCAACTTACTCAACTATGCTGGAGCCCATAATAGCTTGTGGGTGCACACGGAAGTTTCTAGCATGAATAATCTTATGATCCCTTTGAGCCTGGGTGGCATTCCATAGGGTGATCACACGGGTCCTCCGGGATCCCCTTGGGAAAGCACTGGGTTCTCCAGGTGCCCGGGCAAACCACTGGGTGCTCCAGGGTGCCCCTACCATTCCACCCAGATGTGTATTAAAGTACCCACCTTAAGTTAACCATTAATAATAACTCTCACATCTGTCATGAATCACTCAAACCAAACCACGTCTACAAGCATAGCATAGCAGTATCGGCATAACGTAGAAGTAACTCCCAAGGTTTGAATGCAGGGCAATAGGTTCCTACCTCATCAACTACTTCCGAATACCCACATGTTATCAATCCTACTCATGCAATGTTTGAGGGGTGAAACTAATGCATAAAAACTGGGTATGAAGGGGATATGATCAAAGTGTGAACTTGCCTTGTACTGTTGATGAAGATGATTCGCACTCACAACTCCTGATAGTCTACTCGTCACACTCCGGTCAATCTATCGTAATCAAGCAATAGTAACCACACATAAGCAATCACTCAAAAGATCGGAAAGAACGAAGAAGACAATCAGAAAAACATCAAAACCAAGCAAATAACTCTTGCAAAATAAAACACTTTCTAACAGTACCAAAATTATGTGAATTTGGCCTTATCAGAAAGTTTATGTCAAGAGCATCGATTTGCAAAAAGAATCAACTAAATCGGAGTTATAAAACTCAAGTTACGATCAAACGAAGTTTGAATCTAAATCTATTTGAAACCAAATTTTAAATTTCCAAAAACATGTTTAAGTTGATTATCTGGATAGAGGGGATCATAACGAAGACGTGGGCATTGGTTTCGTTGGATTTGGACAAACGAGTAAAAAGTAGTGATCGTTTGAAAATCAGGGACTAATCTGTAAATAAAATCATCACAGATAGGTCCCTGGCCGAAATTAAAAGGAAAAAGAAAAACTTTACCGTACGAACGTTCGCTGCCCAACGCTACAGAACGAAAAACGTTCGTTACTAAAAGCTAACGAGCGAACGCTCGCTAAATAAACTAACTAAATAAATAATAAAAAACGGGTTTTAAACAAAAACCGAAACCCTAGAAAAACGGTGAACCGGGCGGGTTTATTACCGGTTCACGACGGGTTCGACACCGGCTGCGGTCTAACACGGCGGTTGGAGTCCAGCGAGGGCGGCAGATCGGGCGGGGCGAGGCGAGGTGGCTCCGGCGCGGCGGCTCGGCTTCGGCCGCGGGGCAAGGCGCGGGCGGCGGCGCAGGCGAGCGGTGGTGGTGCAGCGGCGAGGCGGCGGCGCAGCTCCGGCGAGATGCAAAGTGCGGCGGCGGCTGCGGGCGGCGAGGAGAGAGAGGCGAGGCCCGGGGCCACGCTATTTAAGGGGAGGGGAGGCGAGGCGTGGGCGAGGGGGCAGGCAGAGGCGGCGGCGGGAGTCCGTGCGGAGCACGGCGGCGCTGGCGTGCGGCAGCCGGTCTCCGACCGGAGGTCGGGGACGGCGCGGTTGGGCTGGGCCGTGGCCTGGCCCGGTTGGCTGGGCCGGCCCAGTCTGGGAAGAAGTTCTTTTTTTTAAACAGCGCAAAGAAAATAAAGAAACCTTAAATAAATAAAAACACTATAGGCATATAATATATCAAAATTTTCAGAAAAAGATTTTCTACAAGATGGACATTTTTCTTGAGTCAAATAAAATACACACAAATTTAAAGAAAGCCAAGAGTCCTACTGCTCTAATAAAATCCAATAAAAATCATTTTTAAAAATACCAAAATGAATTCAAATTTATTTCTCTCCAATTTTCTATTGTAGGGAATCATGTTACCCAATTTTCCATCTATTTTATTTTTGGAGAAAAATAATTTGAATAAAATCCAAATAACTCCAAATTGAAAATAATAATTCCAAATGGACTTTGAATTTGATCCTTTGAAACTCCCAACTCATATTTCATATGTTTTGAAGAAGTCATTTTATCTTCGCTCGTGAAAATCATTGAGTTGCAAAAAGTTTCAGAATTGGAAATATTCTCAAATGAAATTCAAATATTTTCAACACCTCATTTAAATAAATGGAAGAAATCATGTCATCTTCTCTCCAGGGTTTTGTGGTGAAAAGAATTTGAATTCACGGAGATCATAAAAGTAAAAATGAAAGTTTGGGAAAGTCCTTTTATTCCCTCTCATTTAACTTTCAAAAAGTTTCGAATTTCACTCAACTTCACTCATTCAATCAAACAATCAATCGAATCTATCTATTTATTATAACATTCCAAAATTTAGAATTTTGGGATGTTACATACCTACCACCCTTAAAATGAATCTCGTCCTTGAGATTCGGAGAGGCTAGAAAGAAATAGGTTAGGTTTGGGGTTCTTCTCAAAATCCATCGATCATCACCAGGGGTCTGGGGTGCTACCACCCTTGGAAACATGGTTACGGTCCCATCAATACACATATACTCCATCCTTATTCTTGACAGGGCCGGTCTTCTCAAATTCTCGGGAAAATTCATTCTCTGGATCTTCAGGTAGTGGCATAACCTTTTTCTCAATTCTTCTGTCCCTTTGTCTTGATATGGTCCTTCAGACACTGGGTCTTCCTAGCTGACGGGTCTGGCGCCAATTCTAAGCTACTATCGATATCTCATGGGGGTCAACAATTTATGGTTTCTCCTGCAGGAAATGGGTCTAGGTTGACCTCACAGTATATCCTACGATTGGCAAGAGCTGCCTTGTACAAGGGAAAATACCTATACCATTCTAAGTGATTAAACACGGTTTGATCGTTGTCTCTGTACTATGGGTAATTCACTCAGATTTACCATCCCATATAGTAGAGGCGAATAATAAGAGTAAGTCGGTATGGTGATCAATCCATCCCGCACCCAAATCATTACCTTGTATACGGTTTAGTGAATCTCGCATTGTAACACTCGGTCATCCTCACAAGCATTGCGGCATTTCTCTTGTCGACGAACTAAGTTCGGATAAATCCATGAATTCTGCAAGCCAAACAAACAATCTATCATTTCTTCACAACTCTCAGGTTTTTGCGTAACTCCTATAAGATCGTCTGTCGATAAACGTAACTTCTTCCAGGGTTTTTTCCTTCAGCAAGAGTGTGCTTGCTTCTTGGCAGGTCCTGGGGCCTGTGGGTTATGGCCCATCTCATCACTTGTAAACCTTGAACTCATCATCGGGGGCAACTGATCATTATTCCAACATCCAGCTTCCTAGCATACTTAATTCCATCCAATTGTACTTTCCTGCTTCCTTCTATTGGCACCAAACTAAGACGTGATTACTCAGACTCATCATGGAGTTACCATTGCTCCATATTACCAACATTATATCTCCTTTATATCCAATAGTACTTCATCCCTTCATATTCTTGGGGTGTTCTACATATCGAGACAAAACTCGTACTTACTTTGTCCAAATTCCACCCCGTGGAATGTCATTATCCTTTCCAGGGGTCAAGTGTCCTCACAGGGTACTACCACCCTTGGAATGCACAATTCATCCATAGACCATATTTCTCATATCCTCGAAATTGGTCGAAATCTTTCTTCATAGAGTAGAAACTCATAAAATCCAAATCTTTACCAACGATGCTAACTTTATTGATTCTGCAATGATTACAATCTCTTGCCTTTCCATTATATGCCTCAACTCATCGCCTCGATATAAAGGAAAATGTTCTCACTACTACTACTATACTTCTCACAAACACAAATATTATCACAAGTCTTCTTCTCCTTGGGACAATCTCTGGCAAAGTGCCATGCTTCCTTACAACGAAAACATATTACTTTCGACAAGTCTCATGGTTTCCTTATGACTACATAGCCTCCTTGGGTCCTCGGCTTCCTTTTTGGGCAACTGTTGAAGTAGTGCCCTGACTCCTTGCACCTAAAACAGGTGATATGACTCAGGTCCTTCCTGGAATCCAATCTACTTCTCTTCCTGGACTTTTCCATTCCAATCAGGGCTTCTATTTCCTGTGGGTCATACTCTACTTCCTCCGTCGGGAATTCTACTAGATCCCCATTCATACAATTCTGGGAGATGTGTCCTTCTTCTCCACATGAATAACAAGACTTGGTGCAGGGTTTAATTGGTTCTTCTTTGGGTGTGTCCTCCCACTCTTTCTTCAACACTGGTTCTTCTAGAACTTCCGTGAGGGCTCCTTTCATTGCTTCTTTCTTCTGCTGGATGGTTCTTTGTACCATGGGGTAAATGTGACACTGAGCAGGGTAGTGGGTAGTCCCTTCACACAAGAAACAAGTGATCTGCCTAGTTGGGCATTCTTCAGCTAGGTGACTTCCTTCACAATTAGGGCATTCATCCTTGTGTTCTTTATGGGAGTGTCCTATTTCTCCACAAATCTTGCATGCACCAGGTTTCTTTATATCCTTTCCATAAGGCTTCAACTTCTGGGACACAAGATGAGATCTTTGCAGAGTCAACTTAAATTCTTTCCAAGTGGTTACTCCCTGCCATCCATTGATGGTTTGGTACATCCTCCACCAAGTAGCAGCACCTCATTCAAAGCACTGAAGAGCATGCTGGGTCATATCTTTTCCGGCTATAGGGTTATTCTCCATGCGATCCTCCATGTTCTGAATCCATCGGACCATCTCCAATTGACTTGTCAGTCCAGAAAATACAAGCTCATCTCCATTCATCCTCTATTGGGTCCATGGGTTTGGGGTGAGATAGGAGAGATAGAGAGGGATACACATAATGCAAACAATAGTTTTGAAAAGAAAGATTTTATTTGTGGCTGTCGGAAAGACATCAAACAAATGACAGCTCACAAACATCGCATCTAACGTAGGTATATAACAGGGGTTTGGTCTTCTAAAGGTCAAAAACTCCTCAAAGTCGTCAAACTCTTCAATTCTTGTTCATGCCTCCAATGGCTTCTTCCGATCATGCTTGTCTTCCTCAAGTCCTTTTGCTAGATCATCTCTGTTGACGCGAAGTCTCTCGTGACATCCTTTAATATTCTGGAGTTGCATTTCAAACTTCTGGGTTTCAACATCCTTGGCATGAACCATGGTCCTACTATTCTTTAGTTCCGAACGAGTTCTCTGGTATGTCGAGGTTTTGCTCCTCCAGCTTGGCTACTTTCAACTTCTAGGTCCTGAGTTCTTCACGAAACACTTCTGTGTCAAATACGGCTTCTTGAAGGTCCATCAAAGTCTTCATGTAATACTCCAAATCTTGGCGATACACCAGCTAAGGTTAAAACTTCATCTTTTGCTGATAGATGCTCCATCAGACTTCTACCATCCAATCCTTCCATGCATATGCATGCTTAACTCAGCACGGTGACAATAGCATAAGCGGGCGATAACATCATGGATAGCCGGGTTTCTTCCCTTGTCATTGCCATGAGCTATCATTCCATAGTTGATATCTCATGCCTTAGGCTTTTCTTGACAAAACTTTGAGTTTCTAACTCTCCATGTTCCGGTCTTTCTCCGACACACCTTGATCTCGGGTATTGACGGCTTCCATAGTCTGACAAAATCCATAAGGTTAGCCTTCCTATACCAATCTGGAAATTCTTCAGAGCCTTCAAATTCTCCTAGTCTTCGGAGTCTTCAACCGTTGTAGTTTCCATTATTATAGTGCTCCGTAAAATCCTCTTCATTCCAAAGTGGTCTGTCTGATATCTTGTACTTCTTGGAGTGGTCTCATCAGTCGAATCTTCGTGGTCAAAAGGGAAAAGGGTATGGTCTCACTAAAAGGAAATATTTGAATAAGCTCAGAAGAGAAGAGAGGTAAAACATCTTTTTGAAGAGAAAGTTGTAGAGAAAATCTTTCCTATGGGCTTGCCAGTTTTTAGGGTCACGTCCTACAGTCAACATGTGCTCTGATACCATCTTGTAGCGACCCGACCTCAGACGGTCAAGTCTCTATGCTTAAGTGTCATCCCTGGAACGGTATGCTGACACACACAGTACTCGAGGATTTATAACAGAGGTAAATCACATGTATAAAGTAACGTAAATACTATTACCTCAATCCAAATAGTGGAAGTAACAACAAGGTTGTGGATTCCCATCAACACCAATGGCAAAGTTGAGTGTAGAAATCGTAACCCTAAAGTATCACTTACACGTCGCAAGAATCCTGCAACATGAGACGTTGCAGCCACAAAGGGTTAGTACATTGAATGTACTGGCAAATTCACACCATAGGATAATGATGAATAAAGGCTATAACTACATGCATATTTGGCTGGTGGAAAAGCTCTATGGTTATAAGGTTTTTGCGAAAAGCCAATTTTTCCCTACTGCAAAGGAATATAATTTATTTAACTACAAAGTTGGTTGAAAATATTGAGAAGGTTCCTCCAACTCAATCCCAAATTAACATCAATAACCCAAAAAATTATTTAAGTAACATGATGAGATCAATACGATAATCCAAGAACCAGATACTCAAGATGTCCATAACCGGGGACACGGCTAATCATGATTAGTTTGTACACTCTGCTGAGGTTTGCGCACTTTTTCCCACAAGACTCGATCTCCTGCGTTGGATTTCTCGCTCTACATGGTGTTTGAGAAACGGATGACCGAGACACAGTCTTTCAGAAACATTAACTCTTTACTCCGGGTAGACTATACCAACCTACATCCCTACATCTGCTAGTCCACCTCTTCAAGAGCTCACGCAACTTACTCAACTATGCTAGAGCCCATAATAGCTTGTGGGTGCACACGGAAGTTTCTAGCATGAATAATCTTATGATCCCTTTGAGCCTGGGTGGCATTCCATAGGGTGATCACACGGGTCCTCCAGGATCCCCTTGGGCAAGCACTGGGTTCTCCAGGTGCCCGGGCAAACCACTGGGTGCTCCAGGGTGCCCCTACCATTCCACCCAGATGTGTATTAAAGTAGCCACCTTAAGTTAACCATTAATAATAACTCTCACATCTGTCATGAATCACTCAAACCAAACCACGTCTACGAGCATAACATAGCAGTATCAGCATAACGTAGAAGTAACTCCCAAGGTTTGAATGCAGGGCAATAGGTTCCTACCTCATCAACTACTTCCGAATACCCACATGTTATCAATCCTACTCATGCAATGTTTGAGGGGTGAAACTAATGCATAAAAACTGGATATGAAGGGGATATGATCAAAGTGTGAACTTGCCTTGTACTGTTGATGAAGATGATTCACACTCACAACTCCTGATAGTTCTACTCGTCACACTCCGGTCAATCTATCATAAGCAAGCAATAGTAACCACACATAAGCAATCACTCAAAAGATCGGAAAGAACGAAGAAGACAATTCAAAAAACATCAAAACCAAGCAAATAACTCTTGCAAAATAAAACAATTTCTAACAGTACCAAAATTATGTGAATTTGGCCTTATCAAAAAGTTTAGGTCAAGATCTTCGATTTGCAAAAAGAATCAACTAAATCGGAGTTATAAAACTCAAGTTACGATCAAACGAAGTTTGAATCTAAATCTATTTGAAACCAAATTTTAATTTTCAAAAACATGTTTCAGTTGATTATCTGGATAGAGGGGATCATAACGAAGACGTGGGCGTTGGTTTCGTTGGATTTGGACAAACGAGTAAAAAGTAGTGATCGTTTGAAAATCAAGGACTAATCTGTAAATGAAATCATCACAGATAGGTCCCTAGCCGAAATTAAAAGGAAAAAGAAAAACTTTACCATACGAACGTTCGTTGCCGAATGCTACAGAACGAAAAACGTTCGTTACTAAAAGCTAACGAGCGAACGCTCGCTAAATAAACTAACTAAATAAATAATAAAAACGGGTTTTAAACAAAAACCGAAACCCTAAAAAAACGGTGAACCGGGCGGGTTTATTACCAGTTCACGACGGGTTCGACGCCGGCAGCGGTCTACCGCGGCGGTTGGAGTCCGGCGAGGGCGGCGGATCGGGCGGGGCGAGGCGAGGTGGCTCCGGCGCGGCGGCTCGGCTTCGGGCGCGGGGCAAGGCGCGGGCGGCGGCGCAGGCGAGCGGTGGTGGTGCAGCGGCGAGGCGGCGGCGCAGCTCAGGCGAGATGCAAAGTGCGGCGGCGGCTGCGGGTGGCGAGGAGAGAGAGGCGGGGCCCGGGGCCGCGCTATTTAAGGGGAGGGGAGGGAAGGCGTGGGCGAGGGGGCAGGCAGAGGCGGCGGCGCGAGTCCGTGCGGAGCACGGCGGCGCTGGCGTGCGGTAGCCGGTCTCCGACCGGAGGTCGGGGATGGCAGGGTTGGGCTGGGCCGTGGCCTGGCCCGGTTGGCGGGGCCGGCCCGTCGGGGAAGAAGTAAAAAAAACAGCGCAAAGAAAATAAAGAAAACCTTAAATAAATAAAAATACTATAGGCATATAATATATGAAAGTTTTCAGAAAAATATTTTCTACAAGATGGACATTTTTCTAGAGTCAAATAAAATCCACACAAATTTAAAGAAAGCCAAGAGTGCTACTGCTCTAATAAAATCCAATAAAAATCATTTTTAAAAATACCAAAATGAATTCAAATTTATTTCTCTCCAATTTTCTATTGTAGGGAATCATGTTACCCTATTTTATATGTATTTTATTTTTGGAGAAAAATAATTTGAATAAAATCCAAATAACTCCAAATTGAAAAAAATAATTCTAAAAGGACTTTGAATTTGATCCTTTGAAACTCCCAACTCATATTTCATATGTTTTGAAGAAGTCATTTTATCTTCGCTCATGAAAATCATTGAGTTGCATAAAGTTTTAGAATTGGAAATATTCTCAAATGAAATTCAAATATTTTTAACACCCCTTGTCATTTAAATAAATGGAAGAAATCATGTCATCTTCTCTCTAGGGTTTTGTGGTGAATAGAATTTGAATTCACGGAGATCATAAAAGCAAAAATGAAAGTTTGGGAAAGTCCTTTTATTCCCTCTCGTTTAACTTAAAAAAAGTTTCGAATTTCACTCAACTTCACTCAATCAATGAAACGATCAATCGAATCTATCTATTTATTATAACATTCCAAAAATGAAAGCAACACTAGCAAGCAAGCGCGGAGGCTCCTGCCTATATAGTGGAGTACTAGTTTTCTTTTGTCTACCGGCCAGAGCCGGCTTGACCTCGGCAATGACTGTCGAGAAGTCTTCATGCACGTGCCCCGGAGGCGCAGTTGTCGTCATTTTGATCTGAAGCACCGGATTATAACATATAACACGAAAAAACGCCACATGACAAGAAATCATAACCTCACTGCCCAAAGGAGACAAGATGAATCCCGACGGACAAACTAGACGAGGATCAAAGCTCAAATTAAAGATAAACTCGTAGAAAAGGGGTCCATCCATAGATGTCCTAATTAACATAGCCGGCTTGACCTTGATGGCAGCTGAGTAGTCTTCGTGCATGTGCCCCCAATGACTAGCCCAACTCATTTGTCGCTGTTTAACCCTCGCAGTGATCCGAAGCACATGACACCTAATTTTGCGAGATGACAAGAAACCTTTTCTTAGATTTCTCACCAGAACTGCAGCCCTGTACAACATAGCCTGCACGATATGTAGATGATAGCCAATCCAGGCGTGTCTGCTGGAGTGTGGTCACATGCATGGACGAACTGATCTTCCGTGTCTTGCATGGATCGTCCAGGTACCAACGTATGTACTCCTACAACACTTCTCTAGTAGTACTATCGCTCGTCTCTCTCTTCTATTAACTCTCCCGACTTGCGGGGCCGGGGAGTGTGCCTATGGTCGGTTCTCAATTGCGGTCCCACATGTGTGTGCAAACGCAATATGACGCGCGTTCCATTTGGAGAGCGGCATGCCAGACCGACCGACCGTCTGGGGTGCGACGCGAACGCGATGGGCGTGCTGTATACTCCATACATGTGTACCGCCGTTTTCTTGAGGCTTTGCTCCATGGCGCAATCCATGGATACAAAATTAGTATACTGTACTATTTAAAAGTCGAGGGCGGGGCTTTTCCTGTGCGGTAGGCGGGGCCGTTCCGGCTAGTCGGTTCGACAGAGACGCGAGAAGATGAGGGAGTAGGCTGCTGCAAACGTAGGGCTATGTGATTTGACAGCGAGTTACTGCTGGACGGGTGGGGCCCCATGATTTGACTTGCCATTATCATTTTAACTGCAGCGCTACAACCGGCGTGAGTCTCCCGATTCCTGACCACCTCCATACAGGTAGCTCTCATAATGCTCCACCATGTAGAGGCTGGCTCTTGCATGAGAGCCCACTCCTCCACTTTTTCCTTGCCTCTTTCCTCCACATATGCAAAAATGCCATGTAAAGCGGGCTTATAGCCCACTATTGTACTCCGTCCGTTCCAAAATAGATGACCCAACTTTGTACTAACTTAAAGTTAAGTTAGTACAAAGTGGAGTCATCTATTTTGGAATGGATGGAGTACTTACTTGCTCCTACAGGTGCTAAGCTTGCCACATAGGCATAAAGTCTGATGTGGCAAGTTAATTAAGAAGAGAGAGACTAGTTTAGTGACCCAAGGAAGAAACGGTGCTAAGAGCGTGTACCTAGGTGAAAAGACAATTTTGAGTCTATAGTTAATTAAATGAAGCAAACTTAGCAACAAAAAACTAAGCACCTATGCATTGGGAACTTGATTGCTAAGCCATTTAATGCCCTTAGCACCTCATCTAAGCACCATTTCATTGAAAGATGTCACTCCTTGGCAAATGCAATAAATACTACGAAGAAAGAGATAGAGAGAAGTAAAAAAATACTCTTATAGCCAACCTTATAGCTAACCTTGTTGTAGTATGAGTGACTAAGTGATGACTATGTATGACATGCCAACATCAGATAGCCCAACGCACCGTGTTAAATCTCCAAGGGCGCGACCGCGCGAGCCAGGCGACGGTCGTGGTAGGCGGCGCGACCATGATACGGGCTGCTGGTAGCCCTTGGATCTGAGATCGAACGGTCGCATGCTAAGTTGCTGAAAATTTGCAAAATAACCCTCCAGGATAGGATATTCACCCATAGGTCTAGAATCACGCCATGCAACCGTTCGATCTCAGATCCAAGGGCTCTCGGAAGCCCGTATCATGGGAGAATGGAAAGCTTTGTATCACCTGTAATTTTCCCAACGCTTGACATGACATTGAAAGCCATTTAATTGGGCGTCGAGTAGACATGACATCTAATTGGGCCCCCATAGCACTGTGCATGAATCCATTTATCCAGTAGGCAAGCCACTACCCTGCCGTTCGCACGCCCCACTCAATATTTTTACAATCAAAAAATCGTTGGCAGTTCGCTCCTACTCGTCCCCGGACGTCCTTTAACATTACGACAGTTCGCTCCTAGTCGTCCCATCCTTTCACATTACGGCAGTTCCACTAATCCTAGCCCTCCTCCCAAATTCATGGCGTCCCAAATCTCCATGATCGGCGGTGAGTACAAGGTTAGAACCATCACCGGCGATGAGTTCAACGTCATCTGCACCCGTTCTTCCGCGACGGTGTCGCTTCAGTCGCATGTTCGAAAACTCAAATGATGAGTGGGTCGCTGGGCTAGATGTTGAGTACACCACAGTCCTGGGATAAGAGAAGGATCTAAAGGAGGAAGAGAAGAAGAAGCCCGCCGTGATCCAGGTTTGTGTGCATGACTTATGCTTGGTTTACCACATATGCCATGCCGACGTTGAGTGCGAGGAATTTAAGTACTTCCTCAAGGGCGGCCTAGTCAAATTTGTTACTATAGACTTTACGAACGATAAAAGAGTCCTGGGTCGGATAGGCCTCGTTGTAGGCAACCCCTTCGACCTCCAGAAGAATCGGCTGCTGCCCTTCTGTGGTCAGCCTTCAATGCTGACCCTGGCAGGAGCCATGGTTCATCCTTCGTACGGTAAACTAGAGAAACCTCCATACACGTTTCATCGTCATGCATGGCAGTGAAATGTACTAGATATAGACCACATCCACTACGCTGCAATGGATGGCTACCTTTGTTTCAATATCTACAAGGGTTGGATGAAGAGCAAGAGCCAAGTGTGTGGTTCAAGCAAAGAAGTATCGGCCAAGAGGAAGAGGGACAAGGACGAAGTCGAGGACATGGATGAGGACTCCAAGTAAGGTGGAAGTGTCATTGCTCATGGTGGTTCTAATGCAGTGTCTACCGGATTAGTTGCATAGTTTAATTTCAGGTGTGCTTAGTTTAATTTGAGGGGTGTGTTGTGCTGAGCCCCCAGCAGAACTATGTTATGTTTCTTCTCGTTATATTTCGTACATTTCATCTTTTAGTTGGTATAGTACTACCACTCATTTCTTCACATTATATACGTACAATATATATGGCCAACATCATATAGCCAGCAGTTTAGTTGTCAAAGAATTTCAGGGTGCTTAGTTTTGTCAAAGAATTCCAGGGTGCTTAGTTTTATTTGAGGGGTGTGTTGTGCTGGACACCATTAACTTATCATTGTGAGAATCGGCTTATTTTTGTCATGTAACATGGTCAACGGGTTTGACGTGAAAATAACAATGTCTAATGGCATTTCTGAGCAAACATCTAACTTAACGATGGCATTTTTAGATATCGAATTGCATTTTGAGCAGGCATCTCACGGATCGATGGCATTTTTTGAGTAGTTGTAACTTCTTATGGCAAAACTGAGTAGTGATACACAACTAGTGGCATAAATAATAAGAACCCAAGAATTAAATAGGTATGCTAATTTCTTTATTTCTTTATACCTTTGTGTGCGAAACAATATGTGCTGCCTCCCCCCAGATTTTCTTTACAGAGGCAACATAGAACTATATGAGTGCCCTGTTGAATTTTGAATTATTCCGGGTTCGTTTGGCCTTTTTTATACATTAATTGAGTTTCTGGTCATTTAATGTGCATAATTCAAATTTGATCTACAAGCACATGCTCCCGTGCACCAAAGTTGATTGAAAAATCACATGTGTGTCCTCGGGTGAATTTCTAGGTCCCATGTAAGAAATGGGAATGAAATTCAAACATCTGGGCATCGTGGTTCGGTCGAGAACATTGAGAAGCTTGGTTTTAAAATTCTTGTAAATCCAAAACACGCCTGAAAATCATGAAACTTGGCATGGTGTCATGTCATGGTACTACCATGCTGTGGTAATTTTTTTTGCAGAATAGGAACAAGTTTTGGTATAAGTTTCTTGCAAATCGGAGCTTCTCTCAAGAAGGCTCGTGGTTCTGAGAGGGAACGTGTCACCTTTGTGTGCATAATTCAAATTTTAAATACAAGCACATGCTCCAGTGCACCAAAGTTGGTTGAAAAAATCACATGTGTGTCCTCGGGTAAATTTCTAGGTCCCATGCCAGAAATGGGAATGAAATTCAAACATCTGAGCGTGATGGCTCGGCTGGAAACATTGAGAAACTTGGTTTTTTAATTCCCGTAAATTCGAAACACGCATGAAAATCATGAAACTTGGTTGGTGTCATGACATGGCACCAACATGCTGTGGTAATTTTGATGTCCGATATGCGAAGGCGCACACATTAACAATCAACAAAGTCATTTTGGAACAAGTGCTGTCACGTTACAATCGAAAACACAAGTATTATTGAAACCGTGGGCGTTCTATTTACCATTTACGTGCCGCCACGTGTCCCCTTTTTTTATTAGCTAGGAGGCGCCGTGCAGGGTAGCTATTTGAGTACGGGAGGCGTGCGATCAGACCCCTGCGCGTGCTTATCGGGAGGAGAGCCCTTTGACATCCATCTGCCGTCCACCTCTTTCCCAACGTCTCCATTAATGGCGCCCGAGCCTCTGTTTAATGGCGTGGCAATGTCTCACTCGACTGAGATTTAAGAGAGAGAAAAGAAAATCTGAAAAGAAAATTTTGCACGGATCTTGATGTAAGATCCGACGGACCTATATAGCATCTACTGCGACTTATAGAAAGACTGATGAATATATATAAGGACGACGAGAGTGGATAATAATTGTCTTACATAATTAGGAAGATAATTAAAAAAGCCACATGCGGCTACGCCCGAAATACACAAGGGCAAAAGAAGAAGGAAGATGCATACAACAATCTGGCTCGCTGATCTCTACTTTCTTTATGCGTTGTAGGTCACGGAGACTAGTTCTCGTGGCGGGCGATGATCTCTTTCATCAGTTTAATGTCCTTAATACGCTGCTTGGCTGCATCCATGGATTCCTCCACCAGCCTGTTGCGCTCGATGCGGAGCATGGCATTCTCGTCCATAAGTTTCTTGATGATGACGCCCGTCCTCTGCAACAAGGCAGCGGTCTCCTCCTCCTGCTTCACCCTTCCGGCGATCTTCGCCCTCAGCAGGTCGCTCTCGCCCCGGAGCTTCGCATTGCCCTCCCCTAGTTGCCGGATGACGCCAGTAGCCTCGTCCTGCAACCTCGCCCAGCCGGAGATCTGATCCATCTGGCTATGGACCATCGCATGCATGCACCTGTAAGAGTCCTCGCCTGCCCACGAGAAATTTTCCCAGGCCGCCGCGGCGCGGCGGGACCTCCGTGCTACTTCGGCGGCGCGGCGGGACATCTTTGCTGCTTCCGCGGCATGGCCGGACCAGTCTGCTACATCGATGGCGCGGCGGGACCTCCGTGCTGCTTCGGCGGCGCGGCGGGACCTCTGTGCTGCTACTGCTGCGTGGCTGGACATGTCGGCTGCTTTCGCGGCAAGGCGGGACATCTCTCGTGCTTCATCTTCCATGCTCACCTCTCCCATGTGGAAATCTCTCAACCCAGAACTCACGCTGGCCATGGCTTGATTGACTTGATTGTTTTTTGTGAATGAGGAGTTGAGGAGGAATGTGCAGTCATCTTAGCATAGTAGTATTTATAACCGAGTACTACTAATACGCTCCTAAGTGGGAAACCATTTAGGTTGTGATCGGTGTGAACAGGTTTGCAATTAAATATAGCGTGGTAGTAGTAGTAATTTGGAATGTGACGAGACGCGCTCAAAATTTATTGACGGTTCTAGTTTCGAAGTGTGGCACTATTCCCGGATGGCGTAACGTCGGCACGTTTTCTCGACCGTGGTGTAGCATATGCCATGGTACTAGTTCTTTTTCTACTGCCGTGTACGTGCAAAAACTGGCACCGTCGAATACATATCTTACGCTTGGCGTTCGACAGGAATAGCCTCGTGGCGAGCTATAGATTAGTCTTTTTTTCAGATGCATTACACCTATCTCTCGGGACTTATCGCACGCACCATCACTGCTCCCTAGGTCGATGCCACCCACATACACTTGTACTCTGAGAAGAGGTGCACACACTCGTCCTCTCTCACACGCATCTGTAGCTACGAATTGTAGTGTTCTCAACCATCCGATTGGCTTTATCATAGGTTTCACGTTGCTCCTTGGCCTTGAGATTGAGAAGTTTAAAACGCGGAGGCTAAGATGGAGGCGCGAGGTTTTGGTTAATGTGCGGGCCGCACACGACACCAACATGACACGAGCTTTGTCTGCCTAGTGCGCATGTAGTTGGGTGAGTTGTCCAAGTATAGACACAACCAGGCCCTCATTGGTATCCGTGCCTCGACTTTGGCTGGTCATAGTGGAGAGTAACATAGACTAGTTACTAGTCTATGTTACTAGTACCTTCATAGTGGGCAGTGTCATATACTCCCTCCGTCTCGGTGTGTAAGTCATCTTACGTTGTGCACCACGACCAAGGCGGAGAGAAAAACAAGAAAACTTAATGTCTTTTTGCTAATTAATAGCATTGCATACAATGAACTAACCACTGCATGTCATGTTTGGTAGTCTCAAGTCATTGAAAGCATGCACAACCCACATCTCTTATTGGTTGATATGTCACAAAACAAGAAATAGGGAGGGAGTTAATGTACCGTGCCTAAGTGTTTTGGGATTATTTGGTTTTCGTAAGGTGACTTACACACCTAGACGGAGGGAGTAGTATATGCATAATTTGGCGACGAGCGCTCTCTATATGTACCACCTTTTTTCTTTAATTTCATCTTGTTAGTTTTGCTCCATGGCACAATCCATCGCTACTACTGTACAAATGTATACATTTTTTAAAAGGCTAGAGGGCGGGGCAGTCTAGCTTGGTCCTTTTCACGAGAGGCGAGGGCCTTTGTGATTTGACGGCTCATTACTGCTGGAAGGCGGGGCCTTGTGATTTGACTGCTCGTATAAATGTGCCAACGACCTGAGGCGGAGCAAAGAATTGTGCGGTATACTCAAGTTTTCCACTGGAGTAGTACTACGACAGAGGAGCACGAAACACAGCAGCCCAGTGCCATATGTCGATAAAAATGATCTAATTTGCTAGTCATCTCATTGTTAGCATTGTTCTATTCATGCCTCGCAGAGAACGTGACACGTGCGGCAAAACACCCGAAGCAAAAGAAGAAACATAGGAGCAAAAGAAGAAGGAAGATTATCACCCCAAATGATCTAATTCACCGCGGAGTCGTAACTGCTTCTTCATCGCCTCCACGACCTCCATCTCCTTATGTGTCTCCTCCGCCATCTTCTTCATTGTGTCCATGACGCGGGATTTCTCGACGCGAGCCTTCATCATCTGTTCCACGGCCGCATTACGTACCTTGATAGCAGCTGGGTGCTCGATGCGGAGCTTCGCCAACTCCTCCTTCTGTTCCATGACGAGGGCCTGCAGCATCTTCATCGAGTAACTACTACTCTCATGCACCTTCTTCTAGCCGGCGTTCTTCTCCTTCAGCAGGTCGAGCTCGTGGCAGAGCTTCGCCTTGTCCTCCTGAAGTTGCAGGATTTCACCGGTCGCCTTCTTCTCCGAGGCAATGCTCTTCTTCAGCAGCATCACCAAGCCGGCGGTCAACTCCCCCTGCTTATTGAGCTCAGCGGGCATGTCGTCGAGGCTCTCCTTCAGCAGCTCCACCAAGCCATGGATGAACTCCTTCTGCTTACTGAGGTGCTTATTGAGCTGATCCGGCATGCCGCCGAGGGATAACGACTCCAGCGCCGCCAGCTCGGCATGTTTGCCTCCACGGTTAGGGCGCTCCTGGGAGCCATCGCCAGCCCGTGAAAGATCTTTCGAGGTCTCTGCGTGGCGGCGAGCCCTCTTTTTTTTTCCGCAGCCTTGGTTGCCGCTCTCTTGTTATGAGTAGTTCTCGACCTAGAGCTTTGCGCACCGGACATGGCAAGGACGGACGAAGAAGAAGCACTTATGAGAAGGAAAGGTAGAGTAATTTTCGGTTAGGTAGTTCTCCTTTTTATAACCTAAGTACTAGCACTAGTACTAATACCTGCATAGTGGGAACACGTTCAGGTCTGGTACGTACTAGTAGGTGTGAACAGGCTTGCACTTAATTGTAGCACTAGTACTTTCGAATGTGATGGGAACAAGGTAAAGATAAATTGATGGGTTTTGGTTTCGAGGCCCGAAACGGCTCCCGATGAGTTTAGTGGAACATAAATTTCAAGTAGACTACACTGCTCAGATGTGTAAATATTATGAGGGTGATGAAGCTATGCACCTAGGGTAGGGTTATAGACCTGACCTAGACACCCTCCCCAAGGAAATCACCCCAAAGTCAGAAGCATTTGAAGGGTACCATCATCCACTCGACCAAAAACATTCCACTCGGAAGAATCGCTGTCACTCGACCGTAACAGAAACCACTCGACATACAGAAGATCTAAAGTCACTCTGCACAGCAACGATCGGGCATTTACTCATAGACTTAATGATCATTTATAGCACTTTATGGGTTCGCACCCCCTGTAACACACACACGCATAATCCAGTCGACCGCCTCCGGGTACCAAGACGTAGGGCTATTACTTCGTCCGTGAAGGGCCTGAACTCGTAAAACTTGTGTGTACAACTTCGCCATAGCTAGGATCTTGCCTCTACATACCTACCCCCTATTCTACTGCCAGTCTTAGACCCACGACAGTTGGCACCCACCGTGGGGCAGGTGTCTTAGCGACTTGTTGGTAAAGTTGCGATTTTTCTGATTCCCATCATAATGGTTTCCGGCGGTGGATTTGCTGAGGGCCGTGAGATCCGTCTCGGCGCGCTCGTGTTCATCACCGACAACTCCGCTTGGCTCCAAGAGGCTCCACTCGACGTCAATGCGCTCCCCGTCCGCAGGGCGACGCACTTTCGTGCATGCGTCCGCGGCGTCCTCCTTCGGCAGCCGTCGACTCAGTATCGGTCGGCTCCTGTGGCGTCCTCGCTCCCCGCTGGTCGCCGGCGCAAGTGTTCCGGTCGGTCGCGGATCCAGCGGTGGGTGAGGCACGCGGTGGCCCGCCAGTCGGCCACCCCACAAGTTGCGGCAATCGAGCCCGACGAAACTCTCTACGGCCTGTTCGACCTGTCGACTGGCTCCATCGAGACCGCATCCGACTGCGACAACAGTGACCCCGCGGCGGAAGTTTTGATGGTCAATGGACCATGCAGTCGTCCTGGCTTCCCCAGCGATGAAGGTGGTGATGGTGGTGGCGATCCGTTGCGCGCTCACGAGGAGTACCGCCCCGAGCCTCTTTCTTCGCAGCAGAGGGAAGAGCTCCGCCGCCGCAATATGGATGCACTTCACACTCCTATCGTTGGAGAAACCCCCGAGGCCCGGGCCTTGGAGGAGGTGCGCCTGGCCAACTTGGCTGAGTGCACTCGACTGGAGAATCTCCAGCACACACTCGACTAGCGTGCTCGGCAGCGGATTCCCGAGTCTAGTCGACGATAGCTCTTTCCGCCTCCAACTCAGGTATACCGAACTCCGATTCAGAATCTCACAGCTGCAGCCTGAATAGCAGAGTTGATTCAGCCTTCCCAGTCGGAAGCTGGCAGAGGTTTGATGCAGATCCGGGCTTTGCTCCGGGCAGCAGGAGAGCAGAACACAACAGTATCTCAGTCGCGGAATAGGATTCATAGTAGATCTGTGCTGGCAGACACAGTTCAGTCGGCTCACAGCCGAAGATCGCCCCCGCGGAGTGAGGGACGTGGAGACCGACGAGATCAGTTCAGAAACCATGAATAGTATGATCACCGACTCGACCACGATGACCGTCGTTGAGTGCCCACGCCTCCCCGAGGAGTGGGTCATATGTGCCTCGGCAGCACGATGACAGACGCCCTCACAGTGGTGGGCGAAGAATTCCAGTCGACCCCAGGGAGTCAGGCTTTGATGCAAGATCTATTCTCGTTCAAGGTATGGTTGACAGGAACAGAGCACACAGAGAGGCCATGACAGAGATTATCCGACTGGCAGCAGAGTGCATGTTTCAGGTCCAGAGTGTTTCAGTAGAGCCATCAGGTTGGCGACTGGAGTCAGCAAGTTCACTGGTGAGTCCAAGACTGACACTTGGCTTGAGGACTACCGAGTGGCTATACAGATCGGTGGCGGCAATGATGAAGTGGCCATGAAGCACTTTCCTGTAATGATGGAAGGCTCAGCCAGAGCATGGTTGAATCAGGTAGCACCTGGCAGCATATATAGTTGGGAGGAACTTGCCCGAGTGTTTGTTAGAACCTTTGAAGGTACATGCAAATGACCAGCAGGGTTAACAGAGTTGCAGTCCTGTGTGCAAAAACCGAATGAGACCTTGAGAGACTATATCCAGAGATGGATCACATTGCACCACACAGTGGAGAATGTGTCAGATCACCAAGCAGTTTGTGCCTTCAAGGAGGGTGTTAAGTATCGAGAATTGAATCTGAAGTTCGGTCGGACAGGAGATATGTCCCTGAGTCAGATGATGGAGATCGCCACCAAGTACACTAATGGTGAAGAGGAAGACCGACTCCAGAGTGGCAAGCACAAAGCAGTCACCCAAGAAACCGGAGGAGGGAAGTCCAATCGAAAACAGAAACGCAAGGCCGAACCAGCGGCTCCTGGTGAAGCTTTAGTTGTGGCTCAAGGAAAGTTCAAGGGGAAGGCCAAAGGGCCATGGAACCCCAAGAAAATGAAAGATCAAGATGGAAATGATGTGTTGGATTTACCATGCCACATTCACAACAAAAAAGATGAAGAGGGTAATCTCATTTACCCTAAACACACCACTCGACAGTGTCGGCTCCTGATCCAGCAGTTCCGAGAGAAACAACCCAAGGAGAAGGAAAAGGAGTCGGACAAGGGTGAGGATAAGTAAGAAGAAGATGATGGTTTTCCCAATGTCAATTCCACTCTGATGATTTTTGCTGATGTTGAAAGCAAAAGTCGACTGAAATTTATCAACAGAGAGGTGAACATGGTTGCTCCGGCAACACCAAGTTATTTGAAGTGGTCCCAGACTGCCATCACATTCGACCAGTCTGACCATCCAGCACGTATAGCCACCCCTGGGAGGTAAGCGCTGGTGGTCGACCCAGTTGTTGAAGGCACTCGACTGACTAAAGTGCTGATGGATGGTGGTAGTGGCCTGAATATCCTGTATGCTGAGACCTTGAAGGGAATGGGCATTCTGATGTCCAAGCTTAGTGAAAGCAATATGTAACACCCCGGATGTAACTTTCCATATTTGTAACTCCAACTCTTGCCATTTTCGGCTATGTGTTATGATATTCCCTCCGTGGTCGGGTTTTGTCTTTCGTTTTGCATTTTGTTCATGTCATGCATTTCATATCATGTCATCATTTGCATTCCATTTGCATACGTGTTCGTCTCATGCATCCGAGCATTTTCCCCATTGTCCGTTCTGCAATCCGGCGCTCCCATCTCCTCCGGCGCACCCCTCTTGTTTTCTTTCGTGAGCGGGTGTCAAACGTTCTCGGAATGGACCGAGGCTTGTCAAGTGGCCTTGGTATACCACCGGTAGACCACCGGTCAAGTTTTGTTCCATTTGGAGGTCGTTTGGTACTCCAACGGTTAACCGGGTAATCGCAGATGCCTTCTGTGTGTTGCAGCAAAACTCCCTCTCAAAACAGCCCAAAACCCACCAAACTCTCTTCCCTGCTGTAGGTCGTTCGATCACGATCGTGTGGGCGAAAACCGCACCTCATTTGGACTCTCCTAGCTCCCTCTACCTATAAATATGCATCTCTCCCGAAAAACGCTCACAGTCCAACCCTAGCCCCGCTCCCTCTCCGCCGCCGGACGTGTCCGGTCTGCGCCGGACACCTCCCCGCCGCCACGCCCGGTGAACCGGACGCCGCCACATCAGCGCCCGACTGCCTCCACCGTGCCGGCCCGCCCGGCCCGCCGCGGGCCCGCCGGCCCGTACACCGCCCGCGCCGTGCGCCTTCCCACGCTCCCGCGCCGCCGCGGCCTCTCCGCCGCCCGTCGGCCGGCGCCGCCCCGCCGCCTCGTCGCCGGTGCCCCGCCGCCGCCGCCCCGCCGCCTCGTCGCCGGTGCCCCGCCCGCCGCCGCCGCGGTCCTCGTCCTCCGCCCAGCGCCTCCCGCCGCCGCACCCGTGCCCCGACGCCCCGCCGTCGCCATCACCTCTCACTCCGGCGGCCGGAGCCCCGAACCCTAGCCGGCCCGATCGGATCTGGAGTCGTACGGTTGACCTCTCTCCCTCTCTTTTTTTCTCTAAGTCCTGAGATTTACACAGCATATACCCCTGTTCATCATGGCATAACTCTCCGCATATAGCTCCGTTTCGCGCGTGTAATATATCGAAATGTTCGTCTCGTGATGCTCTACATTTTGTTCAATTGCACCATGTTCATTAGAGGCCATCTTGATGCCCAAATATCTGGTGCAAGAGTGCTAGGTGCATCCGTTTCCGGTGATCTTTATATCGATTTCGACCGAAATCATCTCATCTTTCCAGTGGCATGCTTGGTTTGCCAAGTTACTGCCTTGTTCATCATTTTTCTTCCGGAGCACGCATATGCATCGCATATCATATCTTGCATATCATTCATGTATTGCATCATGTTGCTTGTGCATTTCTCGTGATTGATTGTGGTTCCGTTGCTTGTGTTCTTGTCTTGGGTAGAGCCGGGAGACGAGTTCGTGAACGAGGAACCTGTTGAGTACGCTTACGAGGATCAACCTTTCGTCAACTCTGAGAACCTTGCAGGCAAGATGACCACCCCTCGAAATCACTTCTATCTTTGCTTTGCTAGTTGTTCGCTCTATTGCCATGCTGCGCTACCTACCACTTGCTATATCATGCCTCCCATATTTTCCATGTCAGCCTCTAACCATCCTTTCCTAGCAAACCGTTGTTTGGCTAAGTTACCGCTTTTGCTCAGCCCCTCTTATAGCGTTGCTAGTTGCAGGTGAAGTTGAAGTATGTTCCTTATTATATTAATGCATCAATATATTTGGTAAAGGGTGGAAGGCTCGGCCTTATGCCTGGTGTTTTGTTCCACTCTTGCCGCCCTAGTTTCTGTCATACCGGTATTATGTTCCTTGAGTTTGCGTTCCTTACGCGGTTGGGTGATTTATGGGACCCCCTTGACAGTTCGCCTTGAATAAAACTCCTCCAGCAAGGCCCAACCTTGGTTTTACCATTTGCCACCTAAGCCTTTCCCCCAGGTTTTCGCGAGCCCGAGGGTCATCTTTATTTTAACCCCCCCGGGCCAGTGCTCCTTCGAGTGTTGGTCCGAACCGAGCAGCCTGCGGGGCCACCTCGGGGAAACTCGAGGTCTGGTTTTACTCGTAGCTTGACTTATCCGGTGTGCCCTGAGAACGAGATATGTGCAGCTCCTATCGGGATTTGTCGGCACATCGGGCGGCTTTGCTGGTCTTGTTTTACCATTGTCGAAATGTCTTATAAACCGGGATTCCGAGACTGATCGGGTTTTTCCGGGAGAAGGTTTATCCTTCGTTGACCGTGAGAGCTTATGATGGGCTAAGTTGGGACACCCCTGCAGGGTATTATCTTTCGAAAGCCGTGCCCGCGGTTATGCGGCAGATGGGAATTTGTTAATGTCCGGTTGTAGAGAACTTGTCACTTGACCCAATTAAAATACATCAACCGTGTGTGTAGCCGTGATGGTCTCTTCTCGGCGGAGTCCGGGAAGTGAACACGGTCTGAGTTATGTATGACATAAGTAGGAGTTCAGGATCACTTCTTGGTCATTGCTAGATGTCGACCGTTCCGTTGCTTCTCTTCTCGCTCTCACTTGCGTATGTTAGCCACCATATGCTTATTGCCTGCTGCAGCTTCACCTCATTACACCTTCCTTTCCTACAAGCTTAAATAGTCTTGATCTCGCGGGTGTGAGATTGCTGAGTCCTCGTGACTCACAGACTCTACCAAAACAGTTGCAGGTGCCGACGATGCCAGTGCAGATGATGGGATCGATCTCAAGTGGGAGTTCGATGAGGAACGTGGTCGTTACTATGTGTCTTTTCCTGATGATCAGTAGTGGAGCCCAGTTGGGACGATCGGGGATCTAGCATTTGGGGTTGTCTTATTTGCATCTGGATTTTGACCGTAGTCGGTCTATATGTGTGTATTTTGGATGATGTATGACTTATATTTATGTATTGTGTGAAGTGGCGATTGTAAGCCAACTCTTTATCCCATTCTTGTTCATTATATGGGATTGTGTGAAGATGACCCTTCTTGCGACAAAACCACAATGTGGTTATGCCTCTAAGTTGTGCCTCGACACGTGGGAGATATAGCCGCATCGTGGGCGTTACACAATATGAGTTTCCATGGCGTCATACCTGGCAAGAAGGCTGAATCACTCGGCCAGATTGGCCTTGATGTGGTTTTCGGCGATTCCAAGAATTACTGCAAAGAAAAGTTGACATTTGAAGTAGTGGATTTTGAGAGTGCTTATCATGCTATTCTGGGTAGGCCTGCCTATGCATGTTTCATGGCTCGACCATGTTACGTGTACCTCAAGTTGAAAATGCCTGGCCCCAGAGGAGTGATCACTATTACTGGCAATCGGCAGAAGGCAGAAGAGTGCTTCCAGAAGGGCTCAAAAATCGCCGATGCACAAATGGCAGCAGTCGAAATGCAAGAATACCGGAAGAACGCAGATCCGAGTGATTTGTTGCGCTCCAAGAAGCCTGCCACTGATTCTGCATTTCAGTCCGGTGAAACCAAGTCGATTCATATTCACCCAACCGATCCTAGTGCTGCTCCTACTCATATTTCAACTTCACTCGACAACAAATAGGAAGAAGCGCTCATCCAGTTCCTCCGTGAGAACTGGGACATCTTTGCATGGAAGCCTTCTGACATGCCGGGTGTAGCCAGGGGACTGGCTGAGCATCGTTTGCGAGTCGACCCGAAAGTAAAACCAGTCAAGGAACATCTTCGTCAGTCCGCCGTACAGAAGAGAAAAGCAATTGGTGAGGAAGTGGTTCAGCTCCTGGCAGCTGAGTTCATCCGTGAGATTTACCACTCCGAGTGGCTCGCCAATGTTATCATGGTCCCCAAGAAGGACGACTCACTTCGCATGTGCATTGACTTCAAGCATATCAATCGGGCCTGTCCTAATGATCATTTTCCTCTCCCCCGCATCGACCAAATCGTCGACTCGACTGCGAGATGTGAGCGATTGTCTTTTCTGGACGCCTATTCCGGGTATCATCAGATCCGACTGTATGGACCCGATGAGATCAAGACGGCTTTCATCACTCCATTAGGATGCTTCTGTTATGCCACCATGCCATTCGGCCTAAAGAACGCCAGGGCCACATTCATGAGGATGATTCAGAAGTGTCTGCTCACTCAAATCAGTCGGAATGTGCAAGCATACATGGATGACATTGTGGTCAAGTCACGTAAGGGTTCCGACCTGCTGGCTGACCTTTCCGAAACCTTTGCCAACCTCAAAAGGTATGATATCAAGCTTAATCCATCAAAGTGCACATTCGGAGTTCCTGGCGGAAAGTTACTCGGCTTCCTCGTTTCCGAACGAGGAATCAACGCTAACCCAGAGAAAGTTGGTGCTATACTCCGGATGAAACACCCTGTGCGTGTACATGATGTCCAGAAGCTTACTGGTTGTTTGGCCGCCTTGAGTCAATTCATATCTCGTCTCGGTGAAAAGGCCTTGCCTCTTTACCGACTGATGAAGAAGTCTGACAAGTTCGAGTGGACAGACGAAGCTGACGCAGTGTTTGCAGAGCTCAAAGCCCTACTTTCCACCCAGCCGGTGCTTGCTGCCCCAATTAGCAAAGAGCCTTTACTGCTTTATATTGCAGCCACAGGACAAGTTGTCAGTACAGTACTCACGGTCGAGCGGGAAGAAGAAGGAAAAGTCTATAAAGTTCAGCGCCCAGTATACTATGTTTCTGAAGTTCTGACTCCATCCAAGCAAAGATATCCACATTATCAGAAGCTTGTTTATGGAATTTACATGACCACAAAGAAGGTTGCTCACTATTTCTCTGATCACTCCATTACAGTCGTCAGCGACGCACCATTGTCAGAGATTCTGAATAACAGAGATGCAATTGGTCGAGTGGCAAAGTGGGCGATTGAACTCCTTCCTTTGGATATCAAGTTTGAGGCAAAGAAAGATATCAAGTCCCAAGCAATAGCAGATTTCCTCGCCGAGTGGATCGAACAGCAACTTCCGACTCAGATTCACTCGGCATTGGACCATGTTCTTTGATGGATCCAAGATGCTGAATGGTTCCGGTGCTGGGGTGGTATTGGTATCCCCCCGAGGCGACAAACTCAGATATGTTCTCCAGATTCACTTTGACTCCTCCAACAATGAAGCTGAATATGAAGCACTTCTGTACGGGTTGCGTATAGCCATTTCACTCGGCGTCCGTCGCCTCATGGTCTATGGCGACTCAGATTTAGTGGTCAATCAAGTGATGAAGGAGTGGGACGTCAGAAGCCCAGCTATGACTGGCTATTGTAATGCAGTGAGAAAGTTAGAGAAGAAGTTTGAGGGGTTAGAGCTCCATCACATACCCCGACTGAAAAATCAAGCAGCCGATGATCTGGCAAAGATAGGTTCCAAGAGGGAAGCCATTCCCAGCAATGTGTTCTTGGAACATATTCATTCACCTTTAGTTCAAGAAGATCCTTTCACTTAAGTGCCCCCACAACCAAAGAGTGCCACTGACCCGACTGAAGTCGAAGTCCCAGTTGTTGTCGACTTGACCATGGAGGTTTTGGTCATCACTCCCGACTGGACAGTACCATATATCGCATACATTCTTAGAAAGGAACTCCCAGAGGATGAAGAAGAGGCTCGGCAGATCCTCCGTCGATCCAAAGCCTTTACTGTGATAAGAGGACAATTGTTCAAGGAAAGTGTGACTGGAGTCTGCCAGAAATGCATAACACCAGAAGAAGGTCGAGTGATCCTCAACGATATCCACTCGGGGACCTGTGGTCACCATGCGTCCTCTCGGACCATTGTGGGCAAAGCATACCGAGCGGGATTTTATTAGCCACGAGCAAATGAGATGGCAAAAGAAATAGTCGACAAATGTGAAGGTTGCCAGTTTTACTCCAACATGTCTCACAAGCCTGCATCAGCCCTGAAGACCATTCCACTCGTCTGTCCCTTTGCTGTTTGGGGATTGGATATGGTTGGACCTCTGAGGACTGGTAGGAGCGGGTTCACTCATGTGCTCGTGGCAGTCGACAAGTTCACCAAATGGATTGAAGCCAAGCCTATCAAAAACCTTGAAGCCAGTACTTCAGTCAGCTTCATCAGAGAGTTAACGTTCAGATATGGTGTTCCACACAGCATCATCACTGACAATGGGTCAAACTTCGACTCTGATGAGTTCAGAGCCTTCTGTGCTTCCCAAGGTACTCGAGTCGACTATACTTCAGTTGCCCACCACCAGTCGAATGGACAAGCTGAAAGAGCAAACGGATTGATTCTCAAAGGACTGAAACCCCGACTGATGCGTGATCTCAAGCACGCAGTAGGCGCCTGGGTCGATGAACTTCCATCAGTGCTTTGGGAATTGTGGACAACTTCCGATCGGTCGACTGGCCGAACTCCATTCTTCCTGGTCTATGGAGCTGAGGCTGTACTTCCGAGTGACTTGCTCCACAATGCACCCCGAGTCGAGCTTTTCTCAGAAGATGAAGCAGAACAGGCACGGCAAGATGCAGTTGATCTCCTGGAAGAGGAAAGAGAGATGGCCTTGATCCGGTCGACCATCTATCAACAAGACCTGCGTCGATTCCACGCCAGAAACGTGAGGGGTCGAGCATTTCAAGAGGGAGACTTGGTTCTTCGAGTGGATCAGCAGAAACCACACAAGCTTGCTCCTGCATGCGAAGGCCCCTTCATCGTCACCAGAGTGATCCACAACGGAGCATACCACCTTTACAATGTCGAGCACAAGAAAGAGGAGCCACGCGCTTGGAATGCGGAGTTGCTCCACCCCTTTAACACTTAAGCATTCAGACTGTTGAGATGTAATAAGAAATACCTTCTAGTTTGATTATCAAAGACACAATTTTACAGTCTCCTAAATGATTGCTGTTTCTTTTTTATATGTTTCAGATCCCCCAGTGGGTGCCTTAGATGCGAATCCGTTTCGCCTAAGTTTGAAAAATCCTACCGAGTGGTGAGCAAGCCTCTCACTCGGGGGCTTAGCTGCGAATCCGTTTCGCCTAAGTTTAAAAAAAAATCCTACTAAGTGGTGAGCAAGCCTCCCACTCGGGGGCTTAGCTACAGTTCAGTACTCGCCTAAGTTTTAAAAAATCCTACCGAGTGGTGAGCAACCCTCCCACTCGGGGGCTTAGCTGCAGTCCACTACTCGCCTAAGTTTGAAAAATCCTACCGAGTGGTGAGCAAACCTCTCACTCGGGGGCTTAGCTGCAGTCCAGTACTCGCCTAAGTTTGAAAAATCCTACCGAGTGGTGAGCAAACCTCTCACTCGGGGGCTTAGCCGCAGTCCAGTACTCGCCTAAGTTTGAAAAATCCTACCGAGTGGTGAACAACCCTCCCACTCGGAGGCTTAGCTGCAGTCCAGTACTTGCCTAAGTTTGAAAAATCCTACCGAGTGGTGAGCAACCCTCCCACTCGGGGGCTTAGCTGCAGTCTAGTACTCGCCTAAGTTTGGAAAATCCTACCGAGTGGTGAGGAACCCTCCCACTCAGGGGCTTAGCTGCAGTCCAGTACTCACCTAAGTTTGAATAATCCTACCGAGTGGTGAGCAACCCTCCCACTCGGGGGCTTAGCTGCAGTCCAGTACTCGCCTAAGTTTGAAACACATCCCTATCCACAAGGACGACGAGGTGCAGGTCGACTGCAACCTTCTCCTCGGAGCTACGTCACAAGTACAACGTACGCTCCATCCCTATCCGCAAGGGCGACGAGGTGCAGGTCGACTGCAACCTTCTTCTCGGGGCTACGTCACAAGTACAACGTATGCTCCATCCCTATCCGCAAGGACGACGAGGTGCAGGTCGACTACAACCTTCTCCTCAGAGCTATGCCACAAGTATAACGTACGCTCCATCCCTATCCGCAAGGTCGACGAGATGCAGGATGACTGGAATCTCCTCCTCAGAGCTGCATTTCAAGTACAAAAGTTATTCCGAGTGAAAGACAAGTTCCACTCGACAGCAATCACAAGCATATTCGAAGATAAACCAAATTCAGATAAATCCTAAGGTTCCAGACCGCGGATTAAAGTACTCGGGCATCAAGCCCGAAGGAGTTTAATGGTTACAAAATCACTCGGCATTCCGAGGCGAATTTAAAGTGAGGCATAAAAGTTTGTTCACTCCGCAGGGGGAGGGCTAGCAGGCTCGACAAATTCGTCCAGGTCGATTCCGTCAGCAATCCGAGTGGCAGCAGCAATGAAGGTCTTCATGAAAGATTGGAAGTCGTGCTTCTTGGTATTGGCAACCTTGATCGCTGCCAGCTTCTCTTCTCGCACTTCCTTGCAGTGGACACGAACCAAGGACAGAGCCACATCAGCGCCGCACCGGGCAGAAGACTTCTTCCATTTTTGCACTCGACCTGGAACCTCAACAAGCCGAGTCATCAGAGACTCGAGGTTATTCTAGAGCGTCGCCCTTGGCCAGAGAGATGTGTCAATCCGCGACATTGCGACTTTCAGTCGAGCAAGATAGTCGACACCAGCAACGCGAGATTCCAGTCGGAGTACGTTCATGGCAGCTTCGTCCTTCACTGGAGAGTGGATGGGGTCCAAGCTTGTCTCAACTCGCCCAGTCTCTTCCTCGAAGTTCTGGCAAAATTCTGCATGCACAATTCAAAGATGAGTCAGGGGTTGTATGTCGAGTCGACAGTAACAAGTCAGTCGGGTCGAAGAAAATACCTTCAAGCATGATGAACAGCTTCTTAGCAAGACCTCCCAGACAGTTCTCCAGATTGTCCCTTTTGCGAGCAATGCCTTCCATCTTCTCGTTCAGATTGTTCTTGTCCTTCTTTAGGCGAGTCGCTTCCTTATTGGCTTCATCAAGGGCAGTTTTCAGCTTGGCGTTTTCTTCCTCCAGTTTGCCGATTGAAGCTAGCTTCTGTTCAGCGAGTGCAGTTTTCTCATCAGCTGTTTTCTGTGCGGCCGCAAGATCTTGGTCCTTTTTCGCCAGAGCTTGGTTAAGTTTCTCTGAAAGAAACAACGCTCGATTCAGAAAAAGCAAAATAAAATCCGGTTTAGAGACAAATCAGTCGACAAGTTTTTTCTTACCAGCGGCTTCATCCTTGGCCTTCTTCAGATTTGTCTTGGCGAGCTCCAGATCGAGGTTGAGTTGAATCTGCTTCTTCTCCAGGTCAGCAAAATGAGCTCCAAATTCACAAGATGTCTGTAATCAAAGGACTGTCAATCAACAGATGGAAAGACTGGTTACTTCAGAACAATGGTCTGATAAATTCAGCAAAATCTAAGACTACTGCCGAATCAAACATCCAACAGTAGTCTCGGGGACTACACCAAGTGGGTGCACTTAGTGTGCCCCCACTAGTCCAGTTTCCACTCGACATGGTCTGTCCAGGCCGAGTGTAAAAAAAACAAGTTGTTCTCAGACCGTTGCCAACTGCCCGCAATCGACCACAGTCTCGGGGACTACACCCCGTGGGTGCACTAAGCGTGCCCCCACTGGTTCAGGTTCCACTCGACATGGTATGACCAGGCCGAGTGAGAAAATTCTAATACTAAGACTACAGTCGACTGCCCGCAGACAACTAAGTCTCGGGGACAACACCCAGTGGGTGCACTCAGCGTGCCCCCACTAGTTAAAAGATCCAATCGACACAACCTAGTCGACTCAAGATACAAATTTGCTCAGTGGCAAGTCAAAACACCCAGTGGGTGTACGAATGCGAAACACAGACGGATGCAAAGATTCCTCGAGGGAAGTTTTCAGGTAGCATATCCTAACAGAACAAGCTAAAAGAGTCAGTCGGCAATCTGCTAACCTGGACGTTGCTCTGGAGAGCGGAGGTGGCGTCATAAGCAGCTTGGCTGGCTTCCCAGACCATCTTCATCTGCTCCATCATAATGCCCGCCTGGCGTATAGCTTCCTTGGCAGCACCCACCTGGTCCTCTGGGACGTGATGTGCAGCAAAAAGTGAAGGTGGATCGGCTGGAATTTGCGCGGCTGACGCTGAAGGCTGAGCACTCGACAGTGGTATGGCGAAGGTGACAGAAGTCCGATTGGCATCGCCGCCCTCCTGGATTACCGGTTCCGCCACCGACGTCGACTGAGGTGTCTTGCCAGTGGACGTTTTCCTGCTTCTTCTTCCCAAGGGCCTCACTGGCTCGTCCTCGTCGTCGTCTGGGAGATCAATGACGTTCGGAGGAGCTGTAAAAGGATCAGTCGCCAAAAATTCATCCTCGTTGGTTATACCGCAGTTCAATTGACAAAACAAAGACAAGATCACGAAGGTTATACTTGGGTTGGAAGTGACCGCATCTTCCATGTCCTCGTCCTCGTCCTCGTTTTTGTAACAAGAAGTCCCAGAGGTAGCAGCACTGCTAGTTTCAAGATTCATTCGGTCAAACCAAGGAAAAAGTAGACAACACAGAACCTCGGGTAAAAAGGAAGATAGAACACTCAAGCAGAGGCAACAGGGATGTCGATTTTGATTTTGGGCAGAGCCTTCCGAGTTTTCTGTGTTACAACCTTGGACTACTTCGGGGCCTTTTCAGTCGGCGTCGGAGAAGAGATCCGAGGACGCTTTGATGACTGCCCGGTCTGAACAGTCGCTTTGTCGCGGACGCTTGCCGGATAGTGAGTGAGCTTGGATCGCCTTTCCCTACGGGGAGGTGAGTCGACCTCTTCTTCATCACTCAGGTCGTCGCTATCCTCGTCCTCTTCACCATCAGAATGCCACTCGCCACTCTCGCCTCCGCTCGCCTCCCCCTCTGGGTCCTGCTCCTGCTCTCCGTTGGGCATCGAATACATCTCAGTAAGGGCCTAGAAGTCAACAAGCAAGACAAAAGTTAGTCGGTTGATTACAAGCAGTTACATGATGAATCAAGATAACACTCGGCAATTCAGAGTTGGACCTGGTCTGTTTCGTACGAGTTGTCGAGTAGAGGGACTCTCCTGGCCCCCTGGGGTTATCTTTGTTGCCAGTGATACCCCTCAACCACTTCTCCACTGTATCCTCGTCGACTTCTTCTGGATGGATCCGAGTGTAATCGTCAATGCCTGAATACATCCACATCGGATGGTCACGGGCGTGAAGCGGCTGAATGCGGCGTCTGAGGAAGACTTCCAACATATCCATGCCGGTCACGCCATCACGGATGAGCTGGACTACTTGCTCAACCAGCACCTTCACCTCCGCTTTCTCCCTCGGGGTCACTTTCAAGGTGGAGGGCTTCTCTACTCGAGCCATAGAAAAGGGGGGAAGTCCAGTCGACTGGCCTGGAGTCGGCTGGTCTTTGCAGTAAAACCAGGTCGACTGCCACCCACGGACTGACTCGGAAAGGGTTATGGCTGGGAAAGGCTCTTACCCCTCATCTGAATCCCAAGACCCCCACACATCTGGATCACTTTTGTCCTCTCATCACTCGGATTAGCTTTTTTGACCGACTGAGAGCGACACGTGAAAATGTGCTTGAAGAGGCCCCTGTGTGGTCGACAACCCAAGAAATTCTCGCACATAGACACGAAAGTGGCAAGATACACGATGGTGTTGGGGGAAAAGTGGTGAATTTGTGCTCCAAAGAAGTTCAAGAAAGCTCGGAAAAAAGGATGAGGAGGCAGAGAAAACACGCGGTCAACGTGAGTGGCGAGGAGGACGCACTCACCCTCCTGCGGTCGGGGCTCAGTCTCACCCTCCGGAAGCCGAGCAGATCCATGGGGGATCAATCCCTCCTCGGCCAGATCATCGATGTCGTCCTGGCGAACTGTCGACCGGATCCAATCGCCCTGGATCCAGCCGCGCGGCAGACCGGACCTCGACGAAGATCCGCCCCGGCTGGATTTCTTCCCCTTCGCCTTTGCCGACGCCTTCTTTGCGTGCTCCAAAGCCACCGTCTTCTCCTTCCCCATCGCAGTGGACGGAGCTTGAACAGAGCAGCGGCACCGGGGCAGGAGCGGATGCGGTGGAGAAAACGGAGAAGGAAGAGGAAGAATGGGAACGCACTATTCAAAAACCCCAGTCCGACGCCTTATATGAGGTTGCTTCTGAGTGACAGACCCGTTGACCCGGGCGATCCTATCAAATCCCGCAATAGTCGCGCGCGTGATACCTGGCGAAAAAGGTGGCACGGAAATTGAGGCGGCCCTGCCTAATCCAACCCGATTACGGCGGCCTCCTCCGCCTCTCGCGCTTCCCGAAATTCGAATTCTGCGAGATCCGTGGGCAACAGAGCAACCTGTCAGACGGAATATTTTCTCCATATCAACGCTAGAAACTTTTTCAATAAAAGTTCACTCGACAGAACCAAGAATGGATCAAGGCGACTGAAAAAGAAGTTGGTGTCACCATATTGATTCATTGATCCCAACAAGACACTTCCGAAGCGCGAAAATTGAATCGGAAGTATTTTCAACTCCTTCTCCACTCAAACCCTGAACCATTCGGGGGCTAATGATGAAGCTATGCACCTAGGGTAGGGTTATAGGCCTGACCTAGACACCCTCCCCAAGGACATCACCCCAAAGTTAGAAGCATTTGAAGGGTACCATCATCCACTCGACCAGAAACATTCCACTCGGAAGAATCGCTGTCACTCGACCGTAACAGAAACCACTCGACATGCTGAAGATCTAAAGTCACTCTGCACAGCAACGGACGGGCGTTTACTCATAGACTTAATGATCATTTATAGCACTTTATTACGGACGTTACCTGTAACGCTCCTTCTTTATGTACATTGAACCCTGTGTAACAGAGGGGAGCTGGGGTCCTGGCGCACTCTATATAAGCCACCCCCTCCTCTGGGACAAGGGTTCGCACCCCTGTAACACACACACACGCATAATCGAGTCGACCGCCTCCGGGCACCGAGACGTAGGGCTATTACTTCCTCCGCAAAGGGCCTGAACTCGTAAAACTCGTGTGTACAACTTCGCCATAGCTAGGATCTTGCCTCTACATACCTACCCCCTATTCTACTGTCAGTCTTAGACCCATGACAGAGGGTGCTTGGATCCAAGGGACTTATTTTAGTCTGACTAAAAATAGTCTCTTTAAGAGGCTAAAGTTCCAAGCACCCCTGACTAAAGAGGGGCTAAAACTAGTCTTGAGACTACAAATTTTTAGTCAGGGGTACCCCTACTAAAATGTGGATTAGTCCTCTCTCTCCTCATTTAACTCCTCTCCTTTAACACAGGCGAGTTCTGGATTGGAGGGTTTGGAAGATAATAAATGCTCATTAACTTGATTTTAGTCTCTTTAGTATTTGGATCCAAGCATGGATGAGGCTAGCAAGTTTTAGTCCCACTACTTTTAGTCATGGGACTAAAACGTATCCAAGCACCCTCTATGTTACTGTCAAAAATTGGCACAAAATACGAAGGAGACCAATGGAAGTACTACTAGCAACCCATGATTTAACTACTCGCATGCGTGCAGTGGAGTAGTAATGTCTTTATTCCACCCTCACGTCCACTCAATTTGCATGCGTTCTATTAATTGACCAGCAATGAAGTGAAGGACTTTACACGCGTCAAATTATCACATGGGGTGGATCTTGGTACAAAATTGCGTCCGCCCGTGTACCCGCGTGTGCGTGCGAGGGAATGAGTGCGTGCGTGGCGTGCGTGCACATCTTCGCTTCGTGCATGTACCGCCAGTGTGGCTCAGGGAGGATGAGTGCATTCTTTTGGAACCAGCAGCATGTCACTGTGATCAATCCACATAAGGATGTCGCGACAACGCCTCCACATGTGCCACGTGGCTTCATGAACTGTAAGAGAGACACTGTGTAGCGTGCCGTTGTGTTTTGCACATACTCGAAGTACTAGTAAGGTACAAGTGCATTGCACGTGTTAGATTTTGCAACCAAATTATGAATAAATACCACACTATAGCATGTAAGCTCCACGTCATATATGCCTGATGTAGACCTTCGTTTAATTCTTATAGTTCATCTCATTCAAAATAAATTAGTTTTTATAAAAAACCTAGGGCCTCTTTGATTCGTAGGATTTCCAAAACGCGGGAATAGGAAGAACATGGGATTAGAGTGGAATGTCGACTTGAATCCTACATGATTGTACGAGTGTTTGATTGTGCATAGAAAAAACGCAGAATTCTTTCAAAGAGGTTTGAGTGGATGGGATGTTTCCAATGAAATCTAGTGCAAATGAATCATATGGAAAAATTCCTATGGTTTACAATCCTACGAATCAAACAACCAAGATAGGAAAATTCCTAAGGATTAGAATCCTCCAAAATTCCTTTGAGAATCCTTTGAATCAAAGAAGCCCTTAATCTATTTTATGATTCATGGACTCGTGCGTTGTAAAGCATAAAGTAAAAACAAATAATGGCAATTCAACTAGAAAAAAAGTTTGGGCAGTTATGATATGGAAGATTCTAGAACAAAGGAGAACCACTGTTGTTTTGAGATTTGTGCATTATGCTTAAGTTAAACCATGGAGTCTGCTAGATTGTACATGTGGAAAAATCCGGTGGGGGGCTAGAAGATGGTGCGAGGGGCCGAGTGGAGGAAGACTATGAAGGAGTGCACAACTGCGAGATCGATATTTAGAGAGAGGGGGTGAGAACGTGCGCTGTTGCGCAAAGTGGCGGAGCCATGAAAAATGTCCCATGAGCTACGGGGCCAAGCATTGCTAATCCTTTACGAGGAGGGCCAATTCATCAACTTAAACCATTTTTACCAGCAATTGTCTAATGATCACATTCATATTAGCCTCGATATATAGTGATGTTAGGGGGGCAGGGCCCTTGCTGCCCCCTGTCTTCGCCATTGTGCGCGCGTCTGAGAGATGAAGCGGAAGGCATGGATGATGAGAGGGGGCGTTGGATATATAATTAATGTGGGTGTATTAGCTATATATGTAATCCTATATAGAGAGTTATAGATTGATCGATGTGGACGTGGGAAAGAGGGTGAGACCTCACTAGATGTATAGATTGATCCGTTTATGTGGAAAACTATGAAAGACCTAGCTATATACACACACACATAGAGGAACATCGATCGTTGCGCATGCACGTGAGAGATAAAGAATGCCCGATATGATGGAGAGGAGGATGTGTGTGTGTGTGCCTTCATGGGAGACCGACCTGAAGAAAAAGATTGCATGTGTGCGATGGATAATGCCGACTGGTAGTGTGTGTGCATGTATGCACGAGAGAAAGTTAGTGGTACAATTATAAAGAGAAGACCAGTGTGTGGGTGTAAAATACTAGGTGAGGTCATAATCAATGTAAAGTTGAATTCAAATATTTGAATAAGAGATCATGATGTTTGAAACCCATGCATGCATGAATATAACGGAGATCTGTGCGGTGTGGTTTGGAAACGAGCATGTTGTAATGTATACACATTGAACAAGGTCAAACTAGTTTGAATTTGAGATACTGATGGCAGACATCATTTGGCCACATTGCATACGTGCATGGAGACACTATTCTAATTGGAGATGATGCGTGGCTTTCGCATCACATATCTATATCTATACCCCTATATATATATAATATTTTATATTTTTAGATAGTGTGTGGATAACTTTAACTTTGAAAGATGGTCGTTGGATGCGGCCAATCCGATGGTGCGGAGCTGGCAAATTTGAGCACTACTGGCCGTTGGATATCATCTAGATTCCACCAGATTTTGCCACATGTACAATCTAGAAGACTCTATGGTTGAACTTAAGCATAATGCACAAACCTCAAAACACAAGCACTTCTTCTTTGTTCTAGAATCTTCCGTATCAGAATTGCCCAAATGTTTCTACATGATTTGTTTTTACTTTATGCCTTACAACGCACAATTCCATGAATCTTAAAATAGATTAGCTTTCTTATAAAAACTAGATGATTTGAATGAAATGAACTATAAGAATTAAACGAACATCTACATCATGCATATATGACTCAAAGCTTACATGCTATAATGTGGTATTTATTCATAATTTGGTTGCCAAATCTCATGCGTGCAATGCACGTGTACCTTACTAGTCTACATGGTGTCTATATGTGTGTTGTGCGTGTTAAACACAATGTACGTAGTATATCATACTAGTCTAAATTGTCTCTTTTTTGTACACGTTAAGCTTGTTCTCCCGAAATTTCAAGCCGCGCCTTGTTATGCCGAAATTTCAAGCTAGCGTCTCTGTCTATCGTGCTGCGAAACTCCCGCCTCTTCAACCCGTGCCTTGTTACCCCAAAATATTTAAGATAAATCTTTGTCTCGTTGTGCTCCGACAACTCCCTCCATCTCAACCCGCGCCTTGCTATTCCAAAATTACAACGCGCACGAAAACTCCCACCTCCTGTGAAATCCCGACACACAAAATGCCCGTGATACCCCTGAACCGAAAGAACCGCCTCAAATCGGTGGGGGTACTTTCATAACTTACCCCACATTTCGGACAAGCGCGTCCCTAAGCCATGCTTCCCCACTCCCATCCCATCCGCCCACCCATTCGTACACCGAGGCCGGGAAAACCCGCGAAGCCCCACACCCTCCTCCGTCCGTCACCCAGCCGGAGCCTCTTCCCCGACGACATCGTCGATAGCAACACCTCGACGTCCCTCATCCACCGTACCGGATGAGGATCCGTCGTCGATCTGGTCGTCCCACCGGTTCAGCCACCCCGTCCTCCACCTCTAAGGAGCTGCCCCGACGTTCCCCTCATCTTTCGCGCCACCTCCATTCCCACACCGCCGTCTTCACCTGCACCACTGGACGAGCATCATCATCACCGTTTCCTCGGATGAAGCTGCGGCCTAATCAGCACCACCAAAGAGGTTGTACACTAATCGACGCATTTTCTTCTTGATTCGATCTCACGGCGCTGCCGGTGCTCGGTCCCGAGCCGACACGGCGCGGCTCCATCCACGGCGGCGTCGCCGGCCACTTCCTCCATGGCGTCGCTCCCTCGGCGGCGACGTCCACATCAGTAGGAGCTGCTGCCGCTTTAGCTCTCGCTCGCGCTGCTGCTCTGCTCTTGCTCTCGGTCCCCTGCCTGGTCTGCTCTTGCTCTTGCTCTTGCTCGCGCTGCTGCTCCGATTTAGCTACACTTCAGTCGACTGAATCGACTTTTGGGTCAGTCGATTTTCAGGGGGTAGGGCGCTCGCCGGAGTGAAGGAAGAACCAGCCGCAACGTGGAGGGTGGCTCGCTGGAGAGGTACGCCACTATCTATCTTAGGGTTCAGGGTGGGGGTAGTGGTCGCCGGCGATGGTGGGGCGGTGGCGTGGGGATCGCCGGAGAAAAAGCTCGGCGTAGGGGGCCTAGAGGGATGGCCGGGGCGGTGGCGGACCGGCGGTGGGGAGTGTTTTTGGGGCGGGCGGGGCGGCGCACCGCCGGCCGCGGGCGGCTGTTTGGCCGGTGGTGGCTGGCGGCACTGGGGGTGGAGGTTGAAGATGAACTGCAGGCCCTTGATTTCGTATCCAACGGCTGCACAATCGACTGACCAGAGATGAAAAAGTCAGTCGACTGACGTGTAGCCTCACCTCTAGTGCGTTCAGTTTCGACAGTAAAATTCAGTTTCGACAGCAAAATTCAGTTTCGACAGTCAAGTTCAGTTTCGACAGTAAAATTCAGTTTCGACAGTTAAGTTTAGAGATGAGTGGCTGATGTATTTTACATCTAGCACTTTGTGGTTATGTATTTTACGTCATCTATTGGAGATGCTATTAGAATTCCACTCAGGTTAACGTTGTCTCTCTTCTCCTGCTTCAGCCTCGGCATCGTACAACTCACCGGAGCTGCTCCAACGACGAAACCCTCCATCATAGTGGAGCAGTACCTCGGGCTCCATCTCCAGACGCCTAAGATCTTCTTCCCCTCCTCCGACAGCCAAGTCAGCTGGAGCATCTTCACCGGCCAACCCAATCACGCTGAGATCGACATGGCTTCGCCAAAGAGGTTGTACACTTGTTGCATATCTTTTTTACTCTACATGTTATATATATTATCCATTGAGCACATGGAGTAACGGGAAATACGATTATTTTATCCTACTATATGACAAGAAGTGAGGTACCAGGCAACTTAGCTATCCGTGATGGACTCTCTTGAACGCCATCATTATTTATCTCTGTGCGTTTGAGGTGTGCATTTGTCGATGGCCCTGAGAGTTGAGCTAGTAGGGCAGTGGCCTGGGTCCAAAGTAATAGAAGTAGCACAAAAACATTTTTTTATTGTAGGCTTTTCCTTGCTCAAGCCTGCCTACTAGAATCGCCAGTGCTTGAAAGGAAAATTGAATGAAAAACAAAGGAATTGGAGAGTTTCGTATGGTACTACTTTTCATGAATTTGGTGCAAAGGAATGGAGCAAAGGAAAACTGTAGGATTTGTTCCTTTAGTGTCTCCTTGAAAGAAAAACTATAGGAATTCTAATTTCCACTTCTCCTCCTTTTCATATTCCTATTCATCAAGCACAAGACTAAGAGATAGTAGCATAATAGCATTATAACCGTACATTTTCTTGTGGTTTGACTTAATCTCACCATGCTTTTTTGCATCCTGTGATCTTCCAATTGTTGTGAATCAAACACCCAGATTGGTAGAAATCCTGTGTTTTTAAATTATCTGTTTTGCACGTGCATTCCTATCCTATTCCTGTCTATTTCCTATCCCTGCATTGTTAGAATCCTCAAATTCAAACAAGCCCTTACTCAATTACTTCTGTTACAGATATGTGTCAAAGAAAACCTTGTGTGGTTTGTCCTGCTCTTGCGGCGCTGTGTTCCACCCCAGCTCAGCTGCTCCAACGATGGAAGGGTTCACCACAGCAGGGATCCGCTCTCCAGACTGTCTTTCGCAGCCTCAGATCTTCTTCCCCGTCACCGATAGCCACGGCAACTGCATTACCATCATCAACTGAGCAGATGACCTTGAGGACTACACGGGTCTGCAAGAGAGGTCGCACTCTTTCGTGTCTGCTTACGTTATGCGTCGCTTAATATGATGACATGCTACATTATCATCGTGTTCACCTATTAGACTCCGAGTCAGGTCCAAACTAATGCTGAAACTTGAGTTTTTAAATGGTTGTGGGGTACATATTAGGGCAGCAATCAGTACTATCTGTCTACTATCTGGTTAATCTCCGGTGTCTACTATGAGTTTCATGTTGGGTGCAAACCAACATTAAAGGAGCCATTATCTGTATTTTTTACTAAAGCTATTATCTGCCTGCTATCATTGGTTTTGGGTCTATCCACAGTTTGCTACCATCACTCTGGATTTGTGCATGCACTCCTTACATAGTTTTATGTTAGAAATATGCCCTAGAGGCAATAATAAATTGGTTATTATTATATTTCTCTGTTCATGATAATCGTTTATTATCCATGCTAAAATTTTATTGATAGGAAACTCAGATACATGTGTGGATACATAGACAACACCATGTCCCTAGTAAGCCTCTAGTTGACTAGCTCGTTGATCAATAGATGGTTACGGTTTCCTGACCATGGACATTGGATGTCGTTGATAACGGGATCACATCATTAGGAGAATGATGTGATGGACAAGACCCAATCCTAAGACTAGCACAAGATCGTGTAGTTCGTTTGCTAAGAGCTTTTCTAATGTCAAGTATCATTTCCTTAGACCATGAGATTGTGCAACTCCCGGATACCGTAGGAATGCTTTGGGTGTACCAAACGTCACAACGTAACTGGGTGGCTATAAAGGTGCACTACAGGTATCTCCAAAAGTGCCTGTTAGGTTGGCACGAATCGAGACTGGGATTTGTCACTCTGTGTAAACGGAGAGGTATCTCTGACTCGGTAGGACATCATCATAATGTGCACAATGTGACCAAGGAGTTGATCATGGGATGATGTTTTACGGAACGAGGAAAGAGACTTGCCGGTAACGAGATTGAACAAGGTATCGGGATACCGACGATCGAATCTCGGGCAAGTAACATACCGATTGACAAAGGGAATTGTATACGGGATTGATTGAATCCCCGACATCGTGGTTCATCCGATGAGATCATCGTGGAACATGTGGGAGCCAACATGGGTATCCAGATCCCGCTGTTGGTCATTGGCCGGAGAACGTCTCGGTCATGTCTGCATGGTCCCCGAACCCGTAGGGTCTACACACTTAAGGTTCGATGATGCTAGGGTTATAGGGAATAGATATATGTGGTTACCGAATGTTGTTCGGAGTCCCGGATGAGATGCCGGACGTCACGAGGAGTTCCAGAATGGTCCGGAGGTAAAGATTTATATATGGGAAGTCCTGTTTTGGTCACCGGAAAAGTTTTGGGTGCTATCGGTAACGTACCGGGACCACCGGGAGGGTCCCGGGGGTCCACCAGGTGGGGCCACCGGCCCCAGAGGGCTGCGTGGGCCAAGTGTGGGAAGGGACCAGCCCCTAGGTGGGCTGGTGCACCTCCCACAAGGGGCCGAAGGCGCTGGGAAGGGGGAAGGGGGAAACCCTAGGCTCAGATGGGCCTAAGGCCCACCTAGTGGTGCGCCCCCCTCTCTCCCCCCTTGGCCGACCCTCCAAGTCCCATCTAGGGCTGGCCGCACCCCTTGGGGGGGAACCCTAGATGGGGGTGCAGCCCCTCCCCTCCCCTATATATAGTGGGGGTTTTGGGGCTGCCAGAGACATGAGAACGTCTCTCTCTTTGGCGCAGCCCTACCCCTCTCCCTCCTCGTCTCTCGCAGTGCTTGGCGAAGCCCTGCTGGAGTGCCACGCTCCTCCATCACCACCATGCCGTTGTGCTGCTGCTGGACGGAGTCTTCCCCAACCTCTCCCTCTCTCCTTGCTGGATCAAGGCGTGGGAGACGTCACCGGGCTGCACGTGTGTTGAACGCGGAGGCGCCGTTGTTCGGCGCTTAGATCGAAATCAACCGCGATCTGAATCGCTACGAGTACGACTCCTTCATCCGCGTTCTTGCAACGCTTCCGCATCACGATCTACAAGGGTATGTAGATGCACTCCCCTTCCCCTCGTTGCTAGATTACTCTATAGATTGATCTTGGTGATGCGTAGAAAATTTTGAATTTCTGCTACGTTCCCCAACAGTGGCATCATGAGCTAGGTCTATGCGTAGTTTCTATGCACGAAGTAGTTGTGGGCGTCGATTTTTTCAATTTACTTGCCGTTACTAGTCTTATCTTGATTCGGCGGCATCGTGGGATGAAGCGGCCCGGACCGACCTTACACGTACTCTTACGTGAGACAGGTTCCACCGACTGACATGCACTAGTTGCATAAGGTGGCTAGCGGGTGTCTGTCTCTCTTACTTTAGTCGGATCGGATTCGATGAAAAGGGTCCTTATGAAGGGTAAATAGAAATTGGCATATCACGTTGTGGCTTTTGCGTAGGTAAGAAACGTTCTTGCTAGAATCCCATAGCAGCCACGTAAAACATGCAACAACAATTAGAGGACGTCTAACTTGTTTTTGCAGGGTATGCTATGTGATGTGATATGGCCAAAAGGATGTGCTGAATGATATATGTGATGTATGAGATTGATCATGTTCTTGTAATAGGAATCACGACTTGCATGTCAATGAGTATGACAACCGGCAGGAGCCATAGGAGTTGTCTTGATTTATTGTATGACCTGCGTGTCAATGAAAACGCCATGTAATTACTTTACTTTATTGCTAATCGTTAGCCATAGTAGTAGAAGTAATAGTTGGCGAGACAACTTCATGAAGACACGATGATGGAGATCATGATGATGGAGATCATGGTGTCATGCCGGTGACGAAGGTGATCATGCCGCGCCTCGAAGATGGAGATCAAAGGCGCAAGATGATATTGGCCATATCACGTCACTTTATGATTTGCATGAGATGTTTGTCATGTTTACATCTTATTTTCTTAGAAAGACGGTAGCATAAATAAGATGATCCCTCACTAAAATTTCAAGAGACGTGTTCCCCCTAACTGTGCACCGTTGCGAAGGTTCGTTGTTTCGAAGCACCACGTGATGATCGGGTGTGATAGATTCTAACGTTCGAATACAACGGGTGTTGACGAGCCTAGCATGTACAAACATGGCCTCGGAACACATGCGAAACACTTAGGTTGACTTGACGAGCCTAGCATGTACATACATGGCCTCGGAACACAAGAGATCGAAAGGTCGAACATGAGTCGTATAGTAGATGCGATCAACATGGAGATGTTCACCGATGATGACTAGTCCGTCTCACGTGATGATCGGACACGGCCTAGTTTGACTCGGATCATGTATCACTTTGATGACTAGAGGGATGTCTATCTAAGTGGGAGTTCATTGAATAATCAGATGAACTTAATTATCATGAACATAGTCAAAAGGTCTTTGCAAATTATGTCATAGCTTACGCTTTAGTTCTACTGTTTAAGATATGTTCCTAGAGAAAATTTAGTTGAAAGTTGATACTAGCAATTATGCGGACTGGGTCCGTAAACTGAGGATTGTCCTCATTGCTGCACAGAAGACTTAAGTCCTTAATGCACCGCTCGGTGTGATGAACCTCAGCGTCGTCTGTAGATGTTGCAAAACATCTGACATAAACGTTTTGATGACTACGTGATAGTTCAGTGCGTAATGCTAACGGTTTAGAATTGTGGCGCCAAAGACGGTTTTGAAACGTCGCAGAACATGTGAGATGTTCCAAAGACTGAAATTGGGATTTCAGACTAGTGCCCACGTCAAGAGGTATGAGACCTCTGACAAGTTTCTTAAGCCTGCAAACTAAGGGAGAAAAAAGCTCAATCGTTGAGCATGTGCTCAGATTGTCTGAGTATTACAATCGCTTGAATCGAGTGGGAGTTAATCTTCCAGATGAGATAGTGATGGTTCTCCATAGTCACTGCCACCAAGCTATTAGAGCTTTGTGATGAACTATAACATATCAGGGATAGACATGATGATCCTTGAGCAACTCGCGATCTTTGACACCGCGAAGGTAGAAATCAAGAAGGAGCATCAATTGTTGATGGTTAGTAAAACCACTAGTTTCTAGAAGGGCAAGGGCAAAAGGGATACTTCATGAAACAACAAATCATTTGCTGCTCTAGTGAAGAATCCCAAGGTTGAACCCAAACCCGAGACTAAGTGCTTCTGTAATGAGGGGAACGGTCACTGAAGCAGAACTACCCTAAATACTTGGTAGATGAGAAGGCAGGCAAGGTCGACAGAAGTATATTGGATATACATTATATGAATGTGTACTTTACTAGTACTCCTAGCAGCACCAGGGTATTAGATACCGGTTCGGTTGCTAAGTGTTAGTAACTCGAAATAAAAGCTGCGGAATAAACGGAGACTAGCTAAAGGTGAGATGACAATATGTGTTGGAAGTGTTTCCAAGCTTGATGTGATCCAGCATCGCATGCTCCCTCTACCATCGAGATTGGTGTTAAACCTGAATAATTGTTATTTGGTGTTTGCGTTGAGCATAAACATGATTGGATTATGTTTATCGCAATACGGTTATTCATTTAAGGAGAATAATGGTTACTCTGTTTATTTGAATAATACCTTCAATGGTCTTGCACCTAAAATGAATCTCGATCGCAGTGATACACATGTTCATGCCAAAAGATATAAAATAGTAATGATAGTACCACATACTTGTGGCACTGCCATTTGAGTCATATTGGTATAGAACGCATGAAGAAGCTCCATGCAGATGGATCGTTTGGACTCACTTGATTTTGAATCACTTGAGACATGCAAATCATACCACATGGGCAAGATGACTGAAAGGCCTCGTTTTCAGTAAGATGGAACAAGAGAGCAACTTATTGGAAGTAATACATTTTGATGTATGCAGTCCAATGAGTGCTGAGGCATGCAGTGGATATCGTTATGTTCTTACTTCACAGATGGTTTGAGTAGATGCTGAGTGTATTTACTTGATGAAACACAAGTCTAAATTATTGAAAGGTTCAAGTAATTTCAGAGTGAAGTTGAAGATCATCGTGACAAGAGGAAAAAATGTCTATGATATGATCATAGAGATATCTGAGTTACAAGTTTGGCACACAATTAAGACATTGTGAAAAGTGTTTCACAATTAATACCGCCGGGAACACCACAATGTGATGGTGTGTCCGAATATCATAACTGCACCCTATTGGATATGGTGCATACCATGATGTCTCTTATCGAATTACCACTATCGTTTATGGGTTAGGCATTAGAGACAACTGCATTCACTTTAAAAGGGGGCACCACGCAATTCCGTTGAGATGACACCGTTTAGAGAAACCTAAGTTGTCGTTTCTTAAAAGTTTGGGGCTGCGATGCTTATGTGAAAAACTTTCAGGCTGATAAGCTCGAACCCAAAGCGGATAAATGCATCTTCATAAGAATACCCAAAACAGTTGGGTATACCTCCTATTTCAGATCTGGAAGCAAAAGTAATTGCTTCTAGAAACGGTTCCTTTCTCGAGGAAAAGTTTCTCTCGAAAGAATTGAGTGGGAGGATGGTGGAGACTTGATGAGGTTATTGAACCATAACTTCAACTAGTGTGTAGCAGGGCACAGGAAGTTGTTCCTGTGGCACCTACACCAACTGAAGTGGAAGCTTATGATAGTGATCATGAAACGTCGGATCAAGTCACTACCAAACCTCGTAGGTCGATAAGGATGCGTACTACTTCAGAGTGGTACGTAATCCTGTCTTGGAAGTCATGTTGCTAGACAACAATGAACCTACAAGCTATGGAGAAGCGATGGTGGGCCCGGATTCCGACGAATGGCTAGAGGCCATGAAATCCGAGAGAGGATCCATGTATAAAAGCAAAGTATAGACTTTGGAAGAAATACTTGATGGTCGTAAGGCTGTTGGGTGCAGATGGATTTTAAAAGGAAGACAGACAATGATGGTAAGTGTCACCATTAAGAAAGCTCGGCTTGTCGTTAAGATGTTTTCCGACAAGTTCAAGGAGTTGACTACGATGAGACATTCTCACTCGTAGCGATGCTAAGAGTCTGTTGGAATTGTATTAGCAGTTACTACATTATTTATGAAATCTTGCAGATAGGATATCAAAACATTGTTTCCTCGACGATTTTCTTGCGGAAAGGTTGTATGTGATACAACCAGAAGGTTTTTGTCAATCCTGAAAGATGCTAACAAGTATGCAAAGCTCCAGCAATCCTTCTAAGGACTGGAGTAAGCATCTCGGAGTTGGAATGTACGCTTTGATGAGATGATCAAAGATTTTGGGTTTATACAAAGTTTATGAGAAACTTGTATTTCCAAAGAAGTGAGTGGGAGCACTATAGAATTTCTGATGAGTATATGTTGTTGACATATTATTGATCAGAGATGATGTAGAATTTCTGGAAAGCATACAGGGTTATTTGAAAAGTGTTTTTCAATGGAAAACCTGGATTAAGCTACTTGAACATTGAGCATCAAGATCTATAAGGATAGATAAAAAACGCTTAATAGTACTTTCAAATGAAAACATACCGTGACAAGATTTTGAAGGAGTTCAAAATAGACCAGCGAAGAAGGAGTTCTTGGCTGTGTTACAAGGTGTGAGTATTGAGTAAGACTCAAGACCTGACCACAGCAGAAGAGAGAGAAAGGACGAAGGTCGTCCCCTATGCTTTAGACGTAGGCTCTACAGTATGCTATGTTGTGTACCGCACATGAAGTGTGCCTTGCCATGAGTCAGTCAAGGGGTACAATAGTGATCCGGGAATGGATCACATGACAGCGGTCAAACTTATCCTTAGTATCTAGTGGACTAAGGAATTTTCTCGATTATGGAGGGGAAAAGGAGTTCGTCGTAAAGGGTTACGTCGATGCAAACTTTGACACTAATCCGGATGACTCTGAGTAGTAAACCGGGTTCGTATAGTAGAGCAGTTATTTGGAATAGCTCCAAGTAGCGCGTGGTAGCTGCATCTACAAGATGACATAGATATTCGTAATGCACACACGGATCTGAAAGGTTCAGACCCGTTGACTAATAACCTTTCTCACAAGCGAGATATGAACAAACCCCATGGGTGTTGGATTCATTGCAATCACATGGTGATGTGAACTAGATTATTGACTCTGGTAAACTCTTGGGTATTAATCACATGGCGATGTGAACTAGATTATTGACTCTAGTGCAAGTGGGAGACTGTTAGAAATATGCCCTAGAGGCAATAATAAATTGGTTATTATTATATTTCTTTGTTCATGATAATCGTTTATTATGCATGCTAAAATTGTATTGATAGGAAACTCAGATACATGTGTGGATACATAGACAACACCATGTCCCTAGTAAGCCTCTAGTTGACTAGCTCGTTGATCAATAGATGGTTACGGTTTCCCGACCATGGACATTGGATGTCGTTGATAACGGGATCACATCATTAGGAGAATGATGTGATGGACAAGACCCAGTCCTAAGCCTAGCACAAGATCGTGTAGTTCGTTTTCTAAGAGCTTTTCTAATGTCAAGTATCATTTCCTTAGACCATGAGATTGTGCAACTCCCGGATACCGTAGGAATGCTTTGGGTGTACCAAACGTCACAACGTAACTGGGTGGCTATAAAGGTGCACTACAGGTATCTCCGAAAGTGTCTGTTGGGTTGGCACGAATCGAGACTGCGATTTGTCACTCCATGTAAACGGAGAGGTATCTCTGGGCCCACTCAGTAGGACATCATCATAATGTGCACAATGTGACCAAGGAGTTGATCACGGGATGATGTGTTACGGAACGAGGAAAGAGACTTGCCGGTAACAAGATTGAACAAGGTATCGGGATACCGACGATCGAATCTCGGGCAAGTCACATACCGATTGACAAAGGGAATTGTATACGGGATTGATTGAATCCCCGACATCGTGGTTCATCCGATGAGATCATCGTGGAACATGTGGGAGCCAACATGGGTATCCAGATCCCGCTGTTGGTTATTGGCCGGAGAACGTCTCGGTCATGTCTGCATGGTTCCCGAACCCGTAGGGTCTACACACTTAAGGTTCGATGACGCTAGGGTTATAGGGAATAGATATACGTGGTTACCGAATGTTGTTCGGAGTCCCGGATGAGATCCTGGATGTCACGAGGAGTTCTGGAATGGTCCGGAGGTAAAGATTTATATATGGGAAGTCCTGTTTTGGTCACCGGAAAAGTTTCGGGTGCTATCGGTAACGTACCGGGACCACCGGGAGGGTCCCGGGGGTCCGCCAGGTGGGGCCACCGGCCCCAGAGGGCTGCGTGGGCCAAGTGTGGGAAGGGACCAGCCCCTAGGTGGGCTGGTGCACCTCCCACAAGGGGCCGAAGGCGCAGGGAAGGGGGAAGGGGGAAACCCTAGGCTCAGATGGGCCTAAGGCCCACCTAGTGGTGCGCCCCCCTCTCTCCCCCCTTGGCCGACCCTCCAAGTCCCATCTAGGGCTGGCCGCACCCCTTGGGGGGAACCCTAGACGGGGGCGCAGCCCCTCCCCTCCCCTATATATAGTGGGTTTTTGGGGCTGCCAGAGACATGAGAACGTCTCTCTCTTTGGCGCAGCCCTACCCCTCTCCCTCCTCGTCTCTCGCAGTGCTTGGCGAAGCCCTGCTGGAGTGCCACGCTCCTCCATCACCACCATGCCGTTGTGCTGCTGCTGGACGGAGTCTTCCCCAACCTCTCCCTCTCTCCTTGCTGGATCAAGGCGTGGGAGACGTCACCAGGCTGCACGTGTGTTGAACGCGGAGGCGCCGTGGTTCGGCGCTTAGATCGGAATCAACCGCGATCTGAATCGCTACGAGTATGACTCCTTCATCTGCGTTCTTGCAACGCTTCCGCATCACGATCTACAAGGGTATGTAGATACACTCCCCTTCCCCTCGTTGCTAGATTACTCCATAGATTGATGTTGGTGATGCGTAGAAAATTTTGAATTTCTGCTACGTTCCCCAACATTTTATTCCTATGCATGCCAGTTATTGTACACAATGGAACTGATCATGTAGAGCAAAAGAGACGAGCCTTGCGTGGCAATAAAATTTCATGCAGACGTCCTTCCATGGTGGGTGCAAAGGCAGCCCCCCTCTACCCATTTCGGATCATAATCAAGAGGAAGATAATTGTTCTGAGGGGGATTCAGAAGGAGAAGACCACTCCTATTTACCCCATGAGGTCTTCGCTCTAACTTGGCATGCTGATGTTGGTAATATCATGCATATGGTGCCTTGCATTGCTTACTGTATACATTAAAGATGTCATCTGCTTCTTTAGACATGCTTTGTGTCAATGCCATCTTTTTAGTTTCTTTACCGTATATGTGAATCATGCAATGCCATCTTGTCTAGCCAGGCATCATATATGTGAATTTTGCAATGCCACCCTGGTTAGCCAGTCATCTTATATGTGAATTATATCATGCCATCATTTTTTTATTACGTGTTAAATTTGTCAACAATTTTAGTACATTCAATTACTCTTCCTGTGCATCAGCCATTCAGCACGGTCATGGAAAAATCTGGAGTGGAAACAAGGTCTTCAGAGCAGACAATGCGATCTGACGAAGCGCATGTCTTGCTGGTTAGTGATAGCTCCTCAGAGGAGGATTCAGAGACAGATGACCAGTCATATTTCCCCCCCGAGGTGCATGCCCTAACTTGGCAGGGTTATGTTGCTCATATCGTGCGTATGGTATCTTGCATTGCTATGTCATTTGCTTAGTTTAGACATGCTTTGTGTGAATGCCACATATGTGAATTATGCAATGTCATCTTGTTGCAAGACAATATATAGGTGAATTATGCAATGTTATCTTGTTGCAAGGCATTATGTATGTGAATTATGCAATGCCATGTTGTTTAGGCAAGCGTCATATATGTGAATTATATCATGCCATCCTTTTTTTGTATTTCTCATTGCTTTTGTCGACAATGTTTTTATATTCAACTGCTCTTCCTTTGCATCAGCCATTTGAATTGGTGATGGAGAAATCTGGAGTGAAAACAAGGTCTTCAGAGCAGACAATGCTACCTGGTGAAGCAGATGTCTTGCTGGTAGCCACGACAACTGCATTACCATCATCAACTGAGCAGATGACCTCGAGGACTACACTTGTCCGCAAGAGAGGTCGCACTCTTTCGTGTCTGCTTACGTTATGCATTGCTTAATATGATGACATGCTACTTTATCGTCGTGTTCACCTATTAGACTCCGACTCAGGTCCAAACTTATGCTGAAACTTGAGTTTTTAAATGGTTGTGGGGTACATATTGGGGCAGCAATCAGTACTATATGTCTACTATCTGGTTAATCTCGGGTGTCTACTATGAGTTTCATGTTGGGTGCAAACAAACTTTAAAGGAGCCATTATCTGTATTTTTTAACTAAAGCTATTATCTGTCTGCTATCATTGGTTTTGGGTCTATCCACAGTTTGCTACCATCACTCTAGATTTGTGCATGCACTCCTTACATAATCTCACTATGTTTTATTCCTATGCATGTCAGTTATTGTACACAATGGAACTGAACATGTAGAGCAAAAGAGACGAGCACTACAAGAAATATGTCAACTAGTGACCTTCTGTAAGTCACCCTGGAAGAATTGGTCATAGATCTATGACCATTTCAGACCAATTGGTCAAAAGCTGTTCGGGGGGCTCTAAATCCTAAACTATAACGACCATTTTGGTCAGAAAGGTCGTAATTTCCTTACATGAAATGGTCATAAAGTAGATAGCACTGGTTCGCTGCCTTATTTCTAGCTGATCATGACCAATATAGATGGTCATAACCTTGTAAATTGTGGTGGGTTGCTATGACTAGGCACCACCTCATCAGTTTTGCCTATGTGTCATGTCCATGTGGCAGTTTTTGCCCTAGGTTGTGAAGCAACCTATATTTTTGTCATTCCCGAAATTCCCAAAAAAATCTCATAAATTCTTTGGGTCATATCTTCATCAAATATATAAAAAACCTTCCTTGCCTAGTTCAAAAATAATTCAAAAATATTCATTTTCCTATTCTGTTCAGAAAAACACTTTGTGAAGGAAGTACCACTTTGGCATGTCCAAATGGTATCCATTTTCTACAGTGCTTTCCTATGCCCAAATAACCATCCTACACCAAATGCCAGCTCAATCCATTCATTATTTTGAGCCCAGCTTCAACATTTGTATTTATGTCCAGCGTGGTACTTTGCAAAGCAAGTACCACCTAGGCTCCTCCTTTTGAGCTGAAAATTTGTGAAGACGGTCTTCTTAGTAACTGATCTTCCTTAGCCAAAACTCACGCCCATTAGCCATGTGCATTTCCCGTACCGCTAATAAAACACTTGGTTGCTTATTCATGTTTGAGCATCGATCGGTCTCCTCGTGAGAATATGATGTTGTGATTTTCTTCGTACCACCTACTTGGGGAGTGCCCAACCCACTAGACATGCCTAGGCCGCCCAGAACACATGGCAACGCCACGGTCACGCGGTGACCACGCGGCGAGCATGCGAGTTTACGCGCTCTAGAGTTGGGGCCCTCAACCACCGTCCAAACCTCGACGTATCGCCACCAAACCATGTATTTATGATTAAATAGGTACTTATGTAACTAGAAATGATTTTTGGAAAAAAATAAATAGCAAACTATGAGGCAGCTGCAGTTCAAATTTGACCCGCTTCCTGCTGAACCGGCGGAAATTTGTCTTTTTCACTAGAGGTGGATCAAAACTTTTGACACCCAACCAATTTTCAATTGTGCATTAAATATGGCATACTATATTAGAAAATTGTTTTGGTCCAATTTTGCAACAAATATATGGTAGGTCCTTCACAAAAAAAACTCATTTCAGGCACTCAGAAAATGGAAAATGAATTTTCCCTGGAAACAAAATGAAAACTCCCTTAGGAAACATTGTTTGTCATTCCAAGATGCACCCTTGTGCACAATATGAGATCATTTGAACAAACTATGCCATGAATGTGGCCATAAGATTGATCATTTGGCTTGAAAGCCATGAATCTTCACGCATGATAGCTCATTTTTGAGAACACTTTTTTAAAATAATTTCCGTATTACAAGTTTATTATTTTTCCTGGAAACTTGGTCACATATGATGACACAATCCGAAGGTTTTCCAATTTTTTTATTTTTTTTGAATTTTTTATGCCCGTTTCAAAATGCAGTCAAAACGGCGGGAATGACCGTTCCTAGCCAGTGGTTGAATCTTCGAATTTTTTTGGTGTTTCTATGATTAAATAGATACTTATGTACCTAGAACTTATTTTTGGAAAAAATAATGAGCAAACTACGAGGCAGCTGCTGTTGAAATTTTACCCGCTTCCTACTAAATCGGCCGAAATTGGTCTTTTTCATGAAAGGTGGATCAAAACTTTTTACACCCAACCACTTGGTCAATTGTGCATTAAATATGTCCTAGTATTTTAGAAAATTGATTAGGTCCAATTTTGCAACAAATATATGGTAGGTCCTTCACAAAAAAACCTCTTTACGGGCACTCGAAAAATGGAAAATGAATTTTCCGTGCAAAGAAAATGAAAACTCCCTTGGGCAACATTGTTTGGAATTCCAAGATGCACCACTGTGCACAATATGAGGTCATTTGAACAAACTATGCCATGAATGTGGCCATAAGATTGATCATTTGGCTTGAAAGCCATGAATCTTCACGCATGATAGCTCATTTTTTAGAACACTTTTTAAAAATAATTCCGTATTACAAGTTTATTATTTTTCGTGGAAACTTGGTCACATATGATGACACAATCCGAAGGTTTCTCAATTTTTTGATTTTTTTTATTTTTTATGCCCGTTTCAAAATGCGGTCAAAACGGCGGGAATGACCGTTCCTAGCTAGTGGTTGAATCTTGGAATTTTTAGGTGTTTCACTGATTAAATAGATACTTATGTACCTAGAACTGATTTTTGGAAAAAATAATGAGCAAACTACGAGGCATCTGCAGTTGAAATTTTACCCGCTCCTACTGAATCGACCAAAATTGGTCTTTTTCACGAGAGGTGGATCAAAACTTTTTACACCCAACCACTTGGTCAATTGTGCATTAAATATGTCCTAGTATTTTGGAAAATTGATTAGGTCCAATTTTGCAACAAATATATGGTAGGTCCTTCACAAAAAACCTCTTTTCGGGCAATCGAAAAATGGAAAATGAATTTTCCGTGCAAAGAAAATGATAACTCCCTCAGGCAACATTGTTTGGAATTCCAAGATGCACCATTGTGCACAATATGAGGTCATTTGAACAAACTATGCCATGAATGTGGCCATAAGATTGATCATTTGGCTTGAAATCCATGAATCTTCACGCATGATAGCTCATTTTTAGAACAATTTTTATTATTTCCGTATTACAAGTTTATTATTTTTCATGGAAATTTGGTCACATATGATGACACAATCCGAAGGTTTTTCAATTTTTTGATTTTTTTATGCCCGTTTCAAAATGCGGTCAAAACGGCGGGAATGACTGTTCCTAGCTAGTGGTTGAATCTTGGAATTTTTTTGGTGTTTCGCTGATTAAATAGATAATTATGTACCTAGAAATGATTTTTGAAAAAAATAATGAGCAAACTACGCGGCAGCTGCAGTTGAAATTTTACCCGCTTCCTACTAAATCGGCGGAAATTTGTCTTTTTCACGAGAGGTGGATCAAAACTTTTTACACCCAACCACTTGGTCAATTGTGCATTAAATATGTCATACTATTTTAGAAAATTGATTAGGTCCAATTTTGCAACAAATATTTGGTAGGTCTTTCACAAAAAAACCTCTTTTCGGGCACTCGAAAAATGGAAAATGAATTTTCCGTGCAAAGAATGTGATAACTTCCTTAGGCAACATTGTTTGTCATTCCAAGATGCACCCTTGTGCACAATATGAGATCATTTGAACAAACTATGCCATGAATGTGGCCAGAAGATTGAGCATTTGGCTTAAAAGCCATGAATCTTCAGAGATGATAGCTCATTTCTGAGAACACTTTTTTAAAAGAATTTCGGTATTACAAGTTTATTATTTTTCCTGGTAACTTAGTCACATATAATGACAGAATATGAAGGTTTTCCAATTTTTTGATTTTTTTTTGAATTTTTTATGCTCGTTTCATAATGCGGTCAAAACGGCGGGAATGACCGTTCCTAGCTAGTGGTTGAATCTTGGAAATTCTTTTGGTGTTTCTATGATTAAATAGATACTTATGTACCTAGAAATGATTTTTGGAAAAAAATAAAGAGCAAGCTATGAGGCAGTTGCAGTTCAAATTTGACCCGCTTCTAGCTGAATCGGCGGAAATTTGTCTTTTTCACGAGAGGTGGATCAAAAGTTTTGACACCCAACCATTTGGTTAGTTGTACATTAATTATGGTCTAGTATTTTAGAAAAATGATTTGATACAATTTTGCAACAAATATTTGGTATGTCCTTCACACAAAAAACTCATTTTGAGCACTCAAAAAATGAAAAATGAATTTTCGTGCAAAGAAAATGAAAAGTTCCTTATTACTATTTTGTTATTTTTTTCTTCTAAAAACTAGGTCACATTTGATGACATGATGAGAAGGTTTTTCATTTGTTTCATTTTTTCTAATTTCTCAGGTCAAGTAAATAGCTGAGATGATCTAACATCTTATTTTTAAATTTATCACGACCAATTTAATTGGTCATAATATTGTATTGCGTTCTGATTGGTCCGTGGACAAGGCACACGGATCATGCACAAAACACCGTTGGATCCTCCCGGATCCAACGGTAGCCATCGCTCCTCGCCTCCCCCACCAACCCCACCTGAGGCGAAACCCTAGCTGGCATCTTCCATCCACCCCCCCCGCCTCCTTTCTTTCTTTCTTTCTCTCCCTCCCCCTCAGATCCTCTCCCCTCTCCCCCGATGCAGATCCACCTTGTCCCCCTCGTCGCCGCCACCCACCCCTCCGAACCTTGTCGCCACCCACCTCTGCTGCTGCCCTCACTCTCCCCTCATCTCCCTTGTCCTCGACCAACCTCGCCGCTCGCGGGGCTCTCGCATCGCTGCCACTCCACGCCCGCGCATGACAGAAGATAATCCCGAGGTCCTCCTCCGATGCTCCTCTGCCTCACTCGCCCGCGGGGCTCTCTGCTCCACCTTGACTGGCCGGCGCAGATAGAAGGGAAGCCCTCGTCGGTCACAGGTCCTCCACTCCGCCGTCGCAGCGCCGAACCTTCGTCTTCCGGATCCAGCCGCCATCGCAGCCATGCCGTTCACCCAGCACCCTCGCCCTCGTAAGCGATGCACGCACCCCTCTCCTTCGATTCACGATTCGTCCGTGGTCTCACAGATCAGATCTGACTGACCGACCTCCGATTCACGTTGCAGGTGGCCACATCCTCCCCGACGCCTAGTCCTGGCCCTGTGCACGGCCGACGCGGCTTGGTTGCTCCCTCCGGGAACCCTATCCCCTCGATCTTGGTGCAGCGGCAGGCGCATCCACCAGATCCGCCGGCGGGCTTCACCAAGGAAGGGGCGAGCTGGCGCAGATGACAGCGGCCGTGCTCTTCGACCTGGAGTTCCGCTCCCGTCCGCCCATGCTCCTCAACCTCGAGCTCTGCCCCCGCCCGCCCCGGGCCGCCGGTACTTCCCCTGCCCCCCTCTCGCCGTGCTGCTTGATGCGATCTGTGCCGTACTGCTGTATGAACCAGCTGTTGCTTATCCCATCGCTGTTGTGTTGCTGTCGAGTTAGCGTCTCATACCACTACTGCAGTTGTTTGCTGCCTCACGAGTTGGCATGACGAGTTGAATTAGAAGCTGCAGTATGTGGCAATGGTGTGGTGGTGCATTAATCAACAGTGAATACATAGACGTATGCAAGGGTTTTTCCTTTGCTATCATCCCAACTTAACACATGAAGATTGCAAAGAACATTCCTCTTGGATGCCCTGTGAACACATCCACTACTAGTCAAGTCAAGCTGTGTATGCATATCTAATTTCTGCAATGTGAACATATCCCCCTGCCTTTGTTTCTATTGGTGTGTGTATGTGCAAAATGATAGGTGCCTGCCATGTGGTTTATAAACACACAATTTCTATAGGTGTTGCCAAATGAATGTGTCAACGTGTCTCTCCTTAGGGGTTGATTTAAACCGCATATGATCTACTGTATCAATTTTTTGCTGTTCGAACATTAAATTCCTGGTTCATTTTTCAGACATTGAAATGTTGCTGACCCTGTCTTTCTATGCTTAAATGATAAAAATTTCGCAGTTTGCTTGTTCTAACCATTTTGCTTGATAACTTGCAGATGCTGGCCGTCATTCATGTTTTGTCGTGAAGTCCAGGATGAACAAGTTGGGAGAAGCATTGGAGCTAGTTATACTGTGATAGCTGTGTTACCTGATGTGAACATTTTTTATTGTAAAACTAATGTGAACCATGTTTGATTGTAATAATGTGCCAAGTTTGGCTCTTTTTGATTGTATTCATGATGTGAACCATAGTTTTTTGGATTAGTCGTGCTCTGTTTGAAGCATTTTGTTTTCTCTCTGTTCTGATTTAAATATTGTTATTTATTTACTAGAAAATTGAGATCTGAAGAATATAACAGTGACAACTTGGACCCACTTATTAGAACCTGACAACCGGGTCCCATCACACTAGTGGGCCTATCTTTTTTAAAAATAAAATAAAAAACTTTGGAGCCAGAAAGGCCATGCCCTAGAAAATAAAAAGGCCAAATTGTTGGACCAGGCCCATGTATGTAGAGAAAATTAATAGAAAAAATACATTAAAAAGGCTGAATTGTTGGGCTAGGCCCATGTAGAAAATTGAATTGGACCGGGCTGATTCTTGTGCCACATCAGATTGCCATGTCGGATGCCTACGTGGCCTGGGGAGGCTGCTAGTGACCATAAAAAAACAGTAGGCATATTTTGGTCGTAAACGTCTACGACCTTCTCACAGAGAAGGTTGTTAATTTCAGTTTACGATTGCCAGCTTTTGACCTTCTGTTTTTTGTCACAAAAAGGTCGCAAATGAAAAACAATGACCTTTCAGTGACCAATAGTCAAGGTCACAAGTTGACATATTTCTTGTAGTGGAGCCTTGCATGGCAATAAAATTTCATGCAGACGTCGCTCCATGGTGGGCACAAAGGCATCCCCCCTCCACCCATTTCAGATCGTAATCAAGAGGAAGATTACTGTTCTGAGGGGGATTCAGAAGCAGAAGACCACTCCTATTTACCACATGAGGTCTTCGCTCTAACTTGGCATGCTAATGCTGGTAATATCATGCATATGCTGCCTTGCATTGCTTACTGTATACATCAAAGATGTCATCTGCTTAGTTTAGACATGTTTTGTGTCAGTGCCATTTGTTTAGTTTCTTTATCGTATATGTGAATCATGCAATGCCATCTTGTTTAGCCAGGCATCATATATGTGAATTTTGCAATGCCACCCTGGTTAGCCAGTCATCTTATATGTGAATTATATCATGACATCATGTTTTATTACGTGTTAAATTTGTCAACAATTTTAGTACATTCAATTACTCTTCCTGTGCATCAGCCATTCGGCACGGTCATGGAAAAATCTGGAGTGGAAACAAGGTCTTCAAAGCAGACAATGTTATCTGACGAAGCGCATGCCTTGCTGGTTACAGATAGCTCCTCAGAGGAGGATTTAGAGACAGATGACCAGTCCTATTTCCCCCCTGGGGTGCATGCTCTAACTTGGCAGGGTTATGTTGCTCATATCGTGCGTATGGTATCTTGCATTGCTATGTCATTTACTTAGTTTAGACATGCTTTGCGTGAATGCCACCTGTTTAGTGTCTAATTACCATATATGTGAATTATGCAATGCCATCTTGTTGCAAGATATTATATATGTGCATTATGCAATGCTATCTTGTTGCAAGGCATTATATATGTGAATTATGCAATGCCATGCTGTTTAGCCAAGCGTCATATATGTGGATTATATCATGCCGTCCTTTTTTGTATTTCTCATTGCTTTTGTCGACAATGTTTATATATTCAACTACTCTTCCTGTGCATCAGCCATTTGAATTGGTGATGGAGAAATCTAGAGTGAAAACAAGGTCTTCAGAGCAGACAATGCTACCTGCTGAAGCAGATATCTTGCTGGTTACAGATAGCTCTTCAGAGGAGGATTCAGAGGCAGATGACCAGTCCTATTATCCCCCTGAGGTGTATGCTCAAACTTGGCAGGGTTATATTACTCATATCATGCATATGTTGTATTGCAATGCTTAGTTTTTACATCATATACACGATATTGAATGCCATCTCCTTAGTTGACACATCATATATGCGATTGCCCTCTGCTCACTTCCTTAGTATATAAATCATATATTTGAATTATATCATGCCATGATGTTTACATAGACAGCATGTATCTGAATTATGGCATGCCAACCCATTTTCTAAAGACATAATAGTTATATCATCTCATCCTGTTCACATAGTCATCATATTTTGAATTATGTCATTCTATCCGTGAATTATATCATGCCATCATGTTTCCATCGACGGCATGTTTGTGATTTATGGCATGCCAACCACTTTAATAGACACATCGTATAGTTTTATTACATAGTCATCATATTTTGAAGTATGTCATTCTATCCTGATTAGTTAGCCATCATACATGTGAAATTATGTCATGCTATCCTGTTTAATTAGCCATCATATATGTGAAATTATGTCCTACTATTCTGTTTGGTTAGACAACATAAATGTGAATTATTTCATGCCCTATTTTTTCCCTACTATCCATTGCACCTGTCTATCTCACAATGTCTGTACATTCAATTACTTTTCTTGTTTATCAGCCATTTCAATTGGAGGGGGTGATGGCAGCATCTGCGGGAGTAAAAACACGGTCTTCAGAAAAGATTGTGCTACCTGTCGATGGAGATAGAACCACGGTTGCACTTGCCCAAGAACCAACCCCACCACACATAACCTAGACTCACGCAGATTGTACCCCTACCCAGTTGGACAGAGAACCAGCTACACCCCTTCTAACCCCAACCCCAGCAGATAGTAACCCAGTTCCCGTTGACACAGCACCATCCCCACCACAGAGCACCCAAACACGAGCAGTTAGTAAGGCAACTACAGTGCCCAAAGCACGAGGACCACCACTCCGAACCCCAAGTCAACGCTTAAAACAGAAGAAGAATTGTTCTCAGGTGAGGTTCCGTAGCTATGGTTCATACTACTTTGCTCTTGCATCACTGTATTTACTCATACCAACTAATTTCAAATTTGAAGGATGCAATTGAAACTCCAATGGCACAACAGGTATGTTTTAAACCTGTTTCTTTAACGTGTTTGCTGTTGTAACTTGCTCTATGTTTATTTCAGTTTCAATTGAATAAACAGTTATGTTCTCATGCCATGCACATTACAAGTGTTGTTATTGCTGTGTAGTTTCCCACACTTATATTCTATCTATGCTGCTTTGTCTTAAATAGATATTATTCGAACTGTATCTATCTTGATTTTGCAACATAAACTAGAATGATATAGACCATACAGTGACCATACTACATAGATATATGTTTGTTTCATGCTGTTATCCTGTCCACCTTACTACTGAACTGGTTTACCAAAATGAGTTTCATATACTACATTGTAAACCTGTGATGTGTTTGTTTGTTTCTCTTTTAGAACGCGGATAAAATATTGGAGAAGAGTACCCCGTTATGCAATGGTAAAGGAAGTAATGCAGATAAGGTTCAAGATAGTGAGACATCCCTGTTGATCTCCAAGAAAGCTGATAAAAACTATATTGAAGACATTGAGACAACCCCAAAGTCCTGTCTTGATGTAGTGTTCGAGTTACTCGCAACTACTGCTGGCACCAGCTCTTCGAACTCGCTGCCTGAATCAGTTCGGCTTCTTGAGTCTCAACTTCAAGTTGAAAGACATCGATCAGATGTTATGCGACAGGAAGCCAAAGGACTGAGGAAGTCCCTGCAGAATTCAGATGCATACGTTCTGGTGCAACCGCAAGTGCTGGAGGATTTAAGCGCCAAACAAGAGAAAGTTAATAAGCTTGCTAAGCATCTTACCAGCATTATGGGTACCCAGGATATTGTTTGTTGAGCTCTTCTGAAGTGGTTTCAGTTCTGGACTTGTTTTGCTGCGGCGTTTATATGCTGCTTTGTTCCCTATATTTGCACTGGTGGTGAACTTTGATGCCCAGTGATGTAATATGTGTAATAGCCGTGATAGCCTAGCGTAAGTTGCTTGCTTATTTATTTCCTTATTGTCTTGTTTATTTGTTTTCTTGTAGTCAGTGCAGTTCTTTTTCCGCGGTTTGCTAGTGGCTGCAATAACCTATTTTTTTTAAACTAGGCCACAATAACCATGGGCTACATATTTACTGTAGTTAACATGGGCCTCCTACGGGCCGTAGAAACAATGCGCCTTCTAAGGGCCATAGAAACAATGGGCCTTCTGCAGCATAGAAAAAATGGGCCTTATGCGGGCCGTAGACACAATGGGCCTTCTACGGGCCGTATGATCGGTTGGCCAAACATGGGCCAATAACAGACCACATTATGGCCGTAAATGGGCTAGACTTGAAATCGTCCGTTCATGGGCCGACCATAATGGGCCATCGTTAATCGGCCGTATTTGATGACGCTATGAAAATGGCCCAACGTATTAACGGGCCACAAACGGGCCGACTGTAACCACGGGATGAATTTGGCCCACAAGCAGCAAATGACAGTAACGGGCCGTAAGTAAACGAATGCTGGAAATGAGCCCAAGAATAAATGGGCCCTGAGAAGGCCGAAAGATAACATGGGATGTAAACGGCCCAACGGAATAATGGGCCGTTAATGGGTATAAAGTGATACATTGTTCATTACAGGCCAGTTTCACCACGTGCCGTTAATGGATATAAAGTGATACACTATTCATTACCGGCCAGTTTCACCACGGGCCGTTAATGGGCCGAGAGTTACTAAGGGCCTCATATGGGCCGAAAGACGTCATGGGCCATACATGGGCGGGAAGTTAAAATGGGCTGGAATTATATTGGACGGCCCAGATGACGATACTGGGCCTAATTCGGAAAGGCCGTAAACGGGCCCTGGGTTAGCGGGCTGTAAATGGGCTATATGCGAATAGGCCGTTAACAGGCTTACCGTGGGCCGGCCCGCCACCTTTTGACCAAGTCAAACGGGCCGGCCTTTTCACAGGAATGGGCCTCTGTTGGGCCGTGCCACGTGTCGACGTATCATAGGCGGTTTGGGTCCAATGAGTGGATGACACCTGTCCCAACGGTGAGCCAACACGTGTTTCCTCCAGCCAATGATGATTTTACACGTGGAAAATCCCCATTGGTCGGGGCTGTTAACGGGTTATCAGATCCAAAACCGGACCCGATAGCTTAACGGTGTTCCGTTACGGTGGATGCCACGTGTCGGTCACCCTTGACGAAAGCACTTCTGTGACGCGCGATTTATCGTCATGGAAGTGGACACTTCCGTGATGATAATTTTGGTAATGTCATGGAACACTTCTATGACAGCACAGGTGTGACTATCTTGATTCTGTCATAAAATTTTCACGGATGTACATGTATGACAGAAACGTGACCTACTGTGACAAACACGTATCGTCACGAAAGTGTATTTTTTTGTAGTGTAGATGAACCTTCTCCTGAGGAATCCATTAAGTTCAAGGCTAGTGAGGATGTCATTCCTACCGAAGAATCTGCTGAAGAAGTCATTCCAGAAAGTGAAGAAACTCATGCTGGTGCACCTGAGTAATATGGCTCTGAACAAAATGCTGAGCCCAATCAACGTCGTCCACCTGCTCATCCTCGCGTTGCAAATGAAGTGCAGATATAGAAAATCATCGACGACATCAACTCACCAGGTCCTCTCACATGCTCAAGGGCTTCTCATTTGTCTAACTTTTGTGGGCACTTTGCTTTTGTCTCTATCACAGAGCCCACCAAAGTAGATGAGGCATTTCTGGAGTCTGAGTGGATTCAAGCGATGCAAGAGGAATTACATCAGTTCGAGCTCAACAATGTCTGGGAACTTGTCAAGCGACTAGACCCACGCAAGCATAATATCATCGGCACCAAATGGATCTACCGCAACAAGCAAGATGAAAATGGCCTTGTGGTGAGGGATAAGGCACGGCTTGTAGCTCAAGCCTACACACAGGTTCAAGGAATTGATTTCGATGAAACTTTTGCACCTGTTGCTATACTTGAGGCTATTCGCATATTGCTTGCTTATGCTAACCATCATAATATCATCTTATATCAAATGGATGTGAAAAGTGCATTCCTCAATGGTAAGCTTGAGGAAGAAGTATATGTTGCTCAATCCCCAGGTTTTGAAGATCCAAAGCATCCTGACAAAGTCTTTGGACTCAACAAGGCCCTGTATGGCCTCAAGCAGGCTCCTCGGGCGTGGTATGATACTTTTCAGGAATTCCTCATGAAGAAAGGCTTCAAACCCGGTTCACTTGACCCAACTCTTTTCACCAAAACCTATGATGATGAATTATTCGTATGCCAAATATATGTTGATGATATTATCTTTGGCTGTACTGACCAACGTTACAGTGATGAATTTGCCTATATGATGAGTGAGGAATATCAAATGTCTATGATGGGAGAATTGAAAATCTTCTCAGGTCTTCAAATTCGTCAATGGCGCAAAGGCATCTTCATATCTAAAGTGAAATACCTCAAGGATGTATTGAGGAAATTCGGTATGCAAGATTGCAAAGGCGTCAAAATCCCTATGCCCACAAATGGCCATCTATGCACTGATCAAAATGGTATTGACTTTGATCAAAAGATATACCACTCCATGATTGGCTCTTTATTGTATCTATGTGCATCTAGGCCAGATATTATGCTTAGTGTTTGTATGTGGGCCCGTTTTCAAGCTACGCCGAAGGAATCACACCATAAGGCTATGAAGCATATTCTTCGATATCTAGCTCACACTCCAACACTTGGATTATGGTATCCCAAGGGCTCGGCTTTTGATCTCATTGGATATTCTGACTCTGACTATGCTGGTGATCGTGTGGACTGCAAGTCAACATCAGGCACATGCCATTTCCTCGGACGATCTTTGGTATGTTGGTCATCGAAGAAGCAAAACTACGTATAACTCTCTACTGCCGAAGCTGAGTACATTGCTGCTAGTTTGTGTTGTGCTCAATTGCTATGGATGAAGCAAACCCTCAAGGGCTACGGCATCAATGTGAAGAATGTGCCACTCTTCTGTGACAATGAGAGTGCCATCAAGATTGCTCATAACCCAGTTCAGCACTCGAAGACAAAGCACATCCAGATTCGTCATCATTTTCTTCGAGATCATGTGTTGAAGGGCGACATCTCTATTGAGCATGTGAAGACTGAAGAACAGCTAGCCGATATCGTCACAAAGCCCTTGCATGAGAAGAGATTTAGCAAGTTGCGGTGTGAGCTAAATATCTTAGAATCTTTGAATGTTCTTTGAAAAGGACATACATCCTAACACTTATGCTAAATTGATGACTTAGATGTGCAACACACGAAGTAACGTTTTTCTTCAATCAATGAAGAATAACACTCTAAGTGTGAAGAAATTAATGAAGAATTTGATTCTCAGAGCCCTACGACAATTGTACGCGGCGTCTGAAATCATCATTCTTATGCGATGGGTCACGCCACCAACAAAAGTTGAAAATCTTCAATTTGAGTTTTTCTTCAATTTTGAAATTCCTCAGTTGTTCAAATTCTTCAACTTTGCAAAGCCTTCACTCTTTCCGTCTGTGTTCTTCATTGACTATATATATATTTGAGTTTTCAGTCCTCTACAGCATTCACTTATTGCTAATTCTTCAAGTTGACTTTTCTGCTAAGTAAATCTGATCGGACCCGTCCCCCTCTATGCTAAACTCAACCCAGTCTATTCACAAATTCTTCGTGTGTGTTCTATTGGAAACCCATTCAAAATCTTCATTGTGTCCTTGTCAGCTGAAGAATTTGTGAACGAAACTTTAAAATATTCTTATCTGATTTTTCTGCATTTGCCGCTCAAACCGTTCTGCATCCCATGATGAGATTATTATATTCACCCACGATCTCACACGATCTCCACTTCTCAGTACGTGGGTGACACATGTCGCTAGGATGAGAAGGGTCAGGGGCACTTTTATCCATTTTCCTCGGACGAGCGGTTTTTCACCTCGGCTATAAATACCTCTCACCCTCCTCAGACCGCATTTACCCCGCTCGACCTCACTCCCCTTGCTCGATCTCTCTGACCTAGCACCGCCGCTACTTTCCATCATCGCCGGTGAGGAAGAGCTTCACTGCCTCGACCTCGTCGTCGTCGTACTCGCGCCGGTCGTGGAAATCTTCCCTCCGCCGCCGCCGTAGCTGTCTTCCGCCGCCAAGTTAGGGCGTGGAAGATATGAACGGACGAACTTCTCAACTTCCACTCCTAGTTTGTTGTGTTCTTCATCAAGGATAAATAAAATTTATTTTTACTGCCCTTGTTGATTCTGATGATTTCCACAAAATCTTCAAAAGGTGTTTATTCTTCAACTACCTCACTCTTAAACACCACAGTTGCATCTGTTCTTGATTTGTTTCTGTAAGCAACGTTTTTCTTCAAGATTCCTCAATTGTGTGGATTTTTTATCTATACAACTCTGGAACCTAAGTTAAAGACCGCTTAGTGAAATTCCTCAAGACACTCCTGGTCAAATTCCTCAAACTTAATTCTTTTGAAAAACTTCTGAGAACGCATATGACCTCTCCAAATTCTTCGCACCTATACTCTGTTCACAGGTACACATGTCCACTACTGAATCTCTAGGTTCTCATCAACTTAACTCATTTGCAGCGTTCCTCGCAGACAGATTGCATACCTCATCAGAGAATTCAGTTGTTCAAAATCCTCTACTGAAGAAAATGGCTGATGGCAAAAGACCTCAGAAGGGAGGAAAGGGACCAGAAGCAAACATTGCTTTCGAAATTCCTGATGACATTTATGAGGAATATTGCACTTCTGGTGAAGCAAAACATGGCAAGGAAAACAAGAATCAGCGCAAGGTGCGCATACAGAGGATAGAGAGGAGATGGGCCAAAGAATGGAGGGAGTACAGATATGTAACTCCCAAGTACATGAAGAAATTCGCAGTACACCCTCCCTGCCCAAGACCTCCATTGGCACTAGGCCAAGTTGCTGATCCCTCTAGCATCAGAAGAGGTGAGGAATTTCCCAAGGAGTGGGCAAAGCGGTAAGCCAAGTTGGCCAAAGAAGCAGTGAAGAAATTCAATGAAGATTCTGCTGCTGCCGCTGCTGAGGCCTCTGCTAGCAAGCCCAAGAAGGCTATGCCCAAGAAGCTTGCTCACAAGCCCAGTTCCTCTGCAATGCCCTCACAGCCAAGTTCCTCTAAGCCCTCACGGAAAGTGCCTCACGCCACCTCCTCCAAGGCAGCTCCAGTTCCCACTACAAAATCCTCAGCTGCTGCTGCCAAGTCCTCGGCACCTGTGCATCTCGCCTCTTGCCAAAGGACCACTGGCATATCCATTGCTTCAGGAGTTTCTACAAGTTCTTCAGCTCCTCCACAATCCTCAACAGCTCCGACCTTGCCAAAGAAAAAGGCTGCTGCTGAACGTGGCTCGAGGCCAAGTCCTCACAAGAAACAGGTTGCCTTCCACGTGCCGTCTAGTGAAGACGAAGCTGGGGATGAAGAATCGGCTGAAATCATCACAGACAGACAACAAAGGGCCGCTAGAGCCAAAGGCAGTAATGTGCCTCTTCTGCTGGATCCCAAGTTGATCCTGGACTTCATAGATCTCTGGCACAAGGACCCTAACACTCCTATGCCTGATTTCAATCTCACACCTGGCCAAAGTCATATGTTAACTGCCTTCATAGGCGAAGAAAAATGGAAGTTTGAAAAGGCCAGGAAACTGAAGAAAGCTCAATACAAGAAGAGCAATTTCTGAAGAAGCATGTTGTCAATAATTTCAGTCTCTCTAGCCCTAGCAAGTTGTTCATCAAGAAACTCACCTAGTGGCACAGTATTATCAAGCATAGAAGTAGTTTCATCATAAGTATCATGCATAGCAGAAGTGGCATCATCAATAACATGCGACATATCAGAATTAATAGCAGAAGCAGGTTTAGGTGTCGCAAGCTTAGTCAAAACAGAAGGAGAATCAAGTGCAGAGCTAGATGGCAAATTCTTACCTCCCCTCGTAGTTGAGGGATAAATCTTGGTTTTTTCGTCTTTCAAGTTCCTCATAGTGATCAGCAGATATAAATCCCAAGTGACTCAAAGAATAGAGCTATGTTCCCCGGCAACGGCGCGAGAAAATAGTCTTGATAACCCACAAGTATAGGGGATCGCAACAGTTTTCGAGGGTAGAGTATTCGACCCAAATTTATCGATTCGACGCAAGGGGAGTCAAAGAATATTCTCAAGTATTAGCAGCTGAGTTGTCAATTCAACCACACCTGAAAGACTTAATATCTGTAGCAAAGTATTTAGTAGCAAAATAGTATGGAAGTAGCGGTAACGGTGGCAAAAGTAACAGTAGCAGTTTTTATAGTAATCGTAACAGCGGCAACGGAAAAGTAACTAAGCAAAGATCAATATGTGCTCGTAGGCATTGGATCAGTGATGGATAATTATGTCGGATGCGATTCCTCATGCAACAGTTACAACATAGGGTGACACAGAACTAGCTCCAATTCATCAATGTAATGTACGCATGTATTCGGAATATAGTCATATGTGCTTATGGAAAAGAACTTGCATGACATCTTTTGTCCTACCCTCCCGTGGCAGCGGGGTCCTATTGGAAACTAAGGGATATTAAGGCCTCCTTTTAATAGAGTACCGGACCAAAGCATTAACACTTAGTGAATACATGAACTCCTCAAACTACGCTCATCACCGGGAGCGGTCCCGATTATTGTCACTTCGGGGTTACCGGATCATAACACATAGTAGGTGACTATTGACTTGCATAATAGGATCAAGAACTCACATATATTCACGAAAACATAATAGGTTCAGATCTGAAATCATGAAATTTGGGCCCTAGTGACAAGCATTAAGCATAGAAAAGTCATAGCAACGTCAATCTTAGAACATAATGGATACTAGGGATCAAACCCTAACAAAACTAACTCGATTACATGATAAATCTCATCCAACCCATCACCGTCCAGCAAGCCTACGATGGAATTACTCACGCACGGCGGTGAGCATCATGAAATTGGTGATGGAGGAAGGTTGATGATGACGACGGCGATGGATTCCCTCTCTGGAGCCCCGAACGGACTCCAGATCAGCCCTCTCGAGAGAGTTTTGGGCTTGGCGGCAGCTCCGTATTGTAAAACGTGATGAATCCTTCTCTCTAATTTTTTTCTCCCTGAACATGAATATATGGAGTTGGAGTTGAGGTCGGTGGAGCCTCAAGGGCCCCCCTGCTCTTGATTCTTTCGCCAGTATTTTTTATAAATTCCAAAAATATTCTCCGTGAAGTTTCAGGTCATTCCGAGAACTTTTATTTCTGCACAAAAATAACACCATGGCAATTCTGCTGAAAACAGCGTCAGTCTGGGTTAGTTCCATTCAAATCATGCAAGTTAGAGTCCAAAACAAGGGCAAAAGTGTTTGGAAAAGTAGATACGATGGAGACGTATCAACTCCCCCAAGCTTAAACCTTTGCTTGTCCTCAAGCAATTCAGTTGACAAACTGAAAGTGATAAAGAAAAACTTTTGCAAACTCTGTTTGCTCTTGTTGTTGCAAATATGTAAAGCCATCATTCAAGTTTTCAGCAAAGATTATGAACTAACCATATTCACAATAACATTTAGGTCTCATGTTTACTCATATCAATGGCATAATCAACTAGCGAGCAATAATAATAAATCTCAGATGACAACACTTTCTCAAAACAATCATAATATGATATAACAAGATGGTATCTCACTAGCCCTTTCTGAGACCGCGAAACATAAATCCAGAGCGCCTCTGAAGGTCAAGGGCTGACTAGACATTGTAATTCATGGTAAAAGAGATCCAGTCATATTCATACTCAATGTAAACAAATAGTAATGCATGCAAATGACAGCAGTGCTCCCCAACTGGTGCTTTTTAATAAGAGGGTGATGACTCAACATAAAAGTAAATAGATAGGCCCTTCGCAGAGGGAAGCAGGGATTTGTAGAGGTGCCAGAGCTCGAGTTTTGAAATAGAGATAAATAATATTTAGAGTGGCATACTTTCATTGTCAACATAACAACCGAGAGATCTCGATATCTTCCATGCTACACACATTATATGCGGTTCCCAAACAGAATGGTAAAGTTTATACTCCCCCAGCACCAACAAGCATCAATCCATGGCTTGCCCAAAACAACGGGTGCCTCCAACTAACAACAATCCTGGGGGAGTTTTGTTTGCAATAATTTTAATTTGGTTTAAGCATGAGACTGGGCATCCCGGTGACCAGCCATTTTCTTGTGAGTGAGGAGCAGAGTCCACTCCTCTTGAGAATAACCCGCCTAGCATGGAAGATACAGACAACCCTAGTTGATACATGAGCTATTCAAACATACAAAACAGAATTTCATTTGAAGGTTTAGAGTTTGGCACATACAAATTTACTTGGAACGGCAGGTACATACCGCATATAGGAAGGTATGGTGGACTCATATGGAATAACTTTGGGGTTTATGGAAGTGGGTGCACAAGCAGTATTCCCGCTTAGTACAAGTGAAGGCTACAAAGAGACTGGGAAATGACCAACTAGAGAGCGACAACAGTCATGAACATGCATTAAAATTAATAAACATTGAGTGCAAGCATGAGTAGGATATAATCCACCATGAACATATATATCGTGGAGGCTATGTTGATTTTGTTTCAACTACATGCGTGAACATGTGCCAAGTCAAGCCACTCGAATCATTTAGAGGAGGATACCACCCTATCATACCACATCACAACCATTTTAATAGCATGTTGGCACGCAAGGTCAGCCATTATAAACTCCTAGCTAATCAAGCATGGCATGAGCAACTATAATCTCTAATTGTCATTGCAAACATGTCTCATTCATAATAGGCTGAATCAAGAACAATGAACTAATCATATTTACAAAAACAAGATAGGTCGAGTTCATACCAGCTTTTCTCATCTCAATCAGTCCATCATATATCGTCATTATTGCCTTTCACTTGCACGACCGAACGGTGTGGATAATAATAATAGTGCACGTGCATTGGACTAGAATCTGCAAGCATTTAATACACAGGAGAAGATAAGGTAATATGGGCTCTTGGTTAAATCAACAATAATGCATATGAGAGCCACTCAACATTTTCATCATGGTCTTCTCCTCTCGACCCCCAAAGAAAAGAAAGGAAATAAAACTATTTACACGGGAAAGCTCCCAACAAGCAAAAGAAGAACGAGAAATCTTTTTTGGGTTTTCTTTTAATTATTACTACTACAGGCATGGAAAGTAAACTAGCTAAAAGCTACAACTATTTTTTTGTTTTTCTTAAGGTCTTTCAAACACACAAGAAGAAAGCGAGAAAAAGGAAAATAAACTAGCATGGATAGTACAATGAAAAAGTATGAGCACCAACAACTGGCATAAGTGTGTGAACATGAATGTAATGTCGGTGAGAAATACGTACTCCCCCAAGCTTAGGATTTTGGCCTAAGTTTTTCTATGCCCAAGGATCAAAGCTGCTCTCTCCGGTGTATTGAGGAGGATCCTCGGGGTGCCACTTGTTAGCGATCTCCTCCGGATCCCACTGATAAACAGACTGCCGATAAGGGTCAAGTGGTGGCTCTAGCTCAGCCTCTGGAGCAGGTGTCACGCTCAAGTATGCATGAACGGCCTCCGGCAAAATGAGGTACGTGCCTGAAAATATGTTAAACAAAGAGGGCGCGGGCAAGGTAATAATCTCACAATAATTTTTATCAAATATCAGTTTATACTTAAGCATCTTCTTCTTATCTTTAACAATAATATCATGTGCTACCATACTCTTATAATCTAGAAAAATAGGAGGCAGCAACTTTTCCTCTTTCTCATAATGCCTGATAGGTATGTTAAAGTGTGCAGCAAGGCGTGAAGCAAAGATGCCTCCAAAGATGGGACCCTTTGTACGGTTCAGATTTAATTGTTTAGCAACAATAGCGCCTAAACTGAAGGTAGTATCACGAAACAAGGCATGGCGCAAAATAACAATATCAGGGGCACTAAGGTTTCCACTGTTCCCACGACTAATTAAGCATCTACTAGCAAATATTGCAAACTAACGTAGAATAGGAAAATGTATGCTAGTGATTCTTGCATCGGAAACTTTCCTCGTTTCCCCTACAACAATCATATCAATAAACCCTTCCACATCATTACGATGTGGTTCCTCTATGCTACCCGCAAAGGGTGTCTTACATACCCGGCATAAATCATATAGTGACATCTCCTTAACCTCATCATATAAATGAAATTCCACCGAAGGTGGTGATTTCTTAGCATGAAAGTAAAAAAATTTGCACAAAAATATTAGTGAGGAGGAGAAACTATTCGCGCTGGTCGTGGAGGAAGTCGGTGAGGCCTGCATTCTCAGCCAAGTAATAAAAAACATCATAAATTCCGGCTGCTCTCAAGAACTCATCATAAGGCCATTCACACGGACGAACTTCCGTGGTGCGAGGAAGATTATATTTGGGCTTCTTATTCTCTTCACTTTGCTTATCCTTCGAGCTTCGGCTCGAAGAGCCCCTCAATAATCTCTTCATCATTTTCTGAAAATTTCTGAAATTTTTAGTAACTCAAAATAAAATTGAACCAAACTCAACAAAATTGATAGCAACTACCCCCACAAGTGCCAAGAGACTATATCATGCATTAGAACTACTTGGGACCAAATAAACTTGACATGCAAGCTCAAGAACAGGGTCAGCTAAGCAGCTAAATTTTGCAATAAATAAAGCACTAGAACAAAAACTAATTGGACCATTGGAGGAGTCACATATCGAGAACAATCCCCCAAAGCAGTTTTGTGAGTGAAGCTTTGAACAAGGAGATCAAAAATCGCAGCAAAACAAGCTAGAACACGGGCTTGAGCTGTGTGGTGATTTTTTCTGGAGGAAGACGAAGTGTGTGGGTGCAAGAATAAGTGGAGGGGGGCACGTGGGGCCCACGAGGCAGGTGCGCGCCCAGGGGGGTGGGCGCGCCCTGGACCCTCGTGGCCAGGTGGTTGCCCCCTCTGGTGTGTTCTCAGTGCCAAATATTCTTAAATATTCTAGAAAAAAATCATATTTCAATTTCAAGGCATTTGGAGAACTTTTATTTTGGGGGTATTTTTTATTGCACAGATAATTCAGAAAACAGACAGAAAGTACTATTCTTGCTTTATTTAATCTAAATAACAGAAAGTAAAAGGAGGGTACATAGAGTTGTGCTTTCTAACTTCATCCATCTCATGCTCATCAAAAGGAATCCACTAACAAGGTTCATCAAGTCTTGTTAACAAACTCATTCCGACTTGCATGAAACCGGAGAATTTTCGAATAGCACTAGGTTACCTCAACGGGGATATGCACGTCCCCAATAATAAGAATATCGTATTTCTTCTTGACAGTAGGAATAGGAAATTCAAAACCTCCAATAATAATTGATGGAATTTTTCCAATAGAATTGGTACTGTGGACTTAAGGTTGTTTCCTCGGAAAGTGTATCGTATTCTCATTACCATCAACATGAAAAGTGACATTGCCTTTGTTGCAATCAATAACAGCCCATGCAGTATTCAAAAAGGGTCTACCAAGGATAATCGACATACTATCGTCCTCCCGAATATCAAGAATAACAAAGTCCGTTAAAATAGTAACATTTGCAACCACAGCAGGCACATCCTCACAAATACCGACAGGTATAGCAGTTGATTTATCGGCCATTTGCAAAGATATTTCAATAGGTGTCAACTTATTCAAATCAAGTCTATGATATAAAGAGAGAGGCATAACACTAACACCGGCTCCAAGATCACATAAAGCAGTTTTAACATAGTTTCTTTTAATGGAGCATGGTATAGTTGGTACTCCTGGATCTCCCAGTTTCTTAGGTATTCCACCTTTAAAAGTATAATTAGCAAGCATGGTGGAAATTTCAGCTTCCCGTATTTTTCTTTTATTTGTAACAATATCTTTCATATACTTAGCATAAGGATTCATTTTAAGAATATGAGTCAAACGCATACGCAAAAAGATAGGTCTAATCATTTTAGCAAAGCGCAAAATCCTCATCATCCTTTTTCTTGGATGGTTTAGGAGGAAAAGGCATGGGTTTCTGAACCCATGGTTCTCTTTATTTACCGTTCTTCCTAGCAACAAAGTCTCTCTTATCATAATGTTGATTCTTTGATTGTGGGTTATCAAGATCAACAGCAGGTTCAATCTCCACATCATTGTTATTGCTAGGTTGAGCATCAACATGAACATCATCATTAATATTATCACTAGGTTCACGTTCATTACCAGATTGTGTTTCAGCATCAGAAATAGAAATATCATTGGGATTCTCAGGTGTGTCAACAATAGGTTCACTAGAAGCATGCAAAGTCCTTTCATTTTTATTTTTCATCTTTTTAGAAGAACTTGGTGCATCAACATTAGTTCTCTGAGAATCTTGCTCAACTCTCTTAGGGTGGCCCTCAGGATACAAAGGTTCCTGAGTCATTTTACCCCCTCTAGTCACAACTCCAATAGCATTATCATTTTTCTTATTATTTAATTCATTGAGCAAATCATTTTGAGCTTTGAGCACTTGTTCTACTTGAGTGGTAACCATAGAAGCATGTTTACTAATGAGTTTAAGTTCACCTTTAACTCTAGACATATAATCACTCAAGTGTTCAATCATATAAGCATTACATTTCAATTGTCTACCAACATAAGCATTGAAGTTTTCTTGTTTGACAATAAAATTATCAAACTCATCCAAGCATTGGCTAGCGGACTTATAACGAGGAATATCACCTTCATCATATCTATAGAGAGAATTTACCTTTACTACCTGTGTCGGGTTATCAAGACCATGTATTTCTTCAATAGGTGGTAAATTCTTAACAGCCTTAATACCCTTTTCTTTCATAGATTTCTTTGCCTCTTGCATATCTTCAGGACTGAGAAATAGAATACCCCTTTTCTTCGGAGTTGGTTCAGGAAGTGTCCAATCATTTTCATTACTCAACATATTATTCAATAGCAATTCAGCTTGATCAACAGTTCTTTCCCTGAAAACGCAACCAGCACAACTATCCAGGTGGTCTCTGGAAGCATCGGTTAGTCCATTATAAAAGATATCAAGTATTTCATTTTTCTTAAGAGGATGGTCAGGCAAAGCATTAAGTAATTGGAGAAGCCTCCCCCAAGCTTGTGGGAGCCTCTCTTCTTCAATTTGCACAAAATTATATATTTCCCTTAAAGCAGCATGTTTCTTATGAGCGGGGAAATATTTAGCAGAGAAGTAATAAATCATATCCTGGGGACTACGCACACAACCAGGATCAAGAGAATTAAACCATGTCTTTGCATCACCCTTTAATGAGAACGGAAATAACTTAAGGATATAGTAGTAATGAATTTTTTCCTCATGAGTGAACAGGGTGGCTATATCAATTAATTTAGTAAGATGTGCCACAACAGTTTCAGATTCATAGCCATAGAAAGGATCAGATTCAACCAAAGTAATTATCTCTGGATCGACAAAGAAATCATAATCCTTATCAGTAAAACAGATAGGTGAAGTAGCAAAAGCAGGGTCATATTTCATTCTAGCATTCAAAGATTTTTCTTTCATCTTAGCTAATAATTTCTTAAGATCATATCTATCATTGCAAGCAAGAAAATCTCTAGCCGTTTCTTCATCCATAACATAACCCTCAGGCACAACAGGCAATTCATATCTAGGGGGAGAGTCTTCATCACTTTCATCAATATTATCAGTTTCAATAATTTCAGTCTCTCTAGCCCTAGCAAGTTGTTCATCAAGAAATTCACCTAGTGGCACAGTATTATCAAGCATAGAAGTAGTTTCATCATAAGTATCATGCATAGCAGAAGTGGCATCATCAATAACATGCGACATATCAGAATTAATAGTAGAAGCAGGTTTAGGTGTCGTTAGTTTACTCAAAACAGAAGGAGAATCAAGTGCAGAGCTAGATGGCAAATTCTTACCTCCCCTCGTAGTTGAGGGATAAATCTTGGTTTTTACGTCTTTCAAGTTCCTCATAGTGATCAGCAGATATAAATCCCAAGTGACTCAAAGAATAGAGCTATGATCCCCGGCAATGGTGCCAGAAAATAGTCTTGATAACCCACAAGTATAGGGGATCGCAACAGTTTTCGAGGGTAGAGTACTCAACCCAAATTTATTGATTCGACACAAGGGGAGCCAAAGAATATTCTCAAGTATTAGCAGTTGAGTTGTCAATTCAACCACACCTAAAAGGCTTAATATCTGCAGCAAAGTATTTAGTAGCAAAACAGTATGGAAGTAGCGGTAACGGTGGCAAAAGTAACAGTAGCAGTTTTTATAGTAATCGTAACAGTGGCAACGAAAAAGTAACTAAGCAAAGATCAATATGTGAAAAGCTCGTAGGCATTGGATCAGTGATGGATACTTATGTCGGATGCGATTCCTCATGCAACAGTTATAACATAGGGTGACACAGAACTAGCTCCAATTCATCAATGTAATGTAGGCATGTATTCCAAATATAGTCATACGTGCTTATGGAAAAGAACTTGCATGACATCTTTTGTCCTACCCTCCCGTGGCAGCGGGGTCCTATTGGAAACTAAGGGATATTAAGGCCTCCTTTTAATAGAGTACCGGACCAAAGCATTAACACTTAGTGAATACATGAACTCCTCAAACTACGGTCATCACCGGGAGTGGTCCCGATTATCGTCACTTTGGGGTTACCGGATCATAACACATAGTAGGTGACTATTGACTTGCATAATAGGATCAAGAACTCACATATATTCATGATAACATAATAGGTTCAGATCTGAAATCATGGCACTCGGGCCCTAGTGACAAGCATTAAGCATAGCAAAGTCATAGCAACATCAATCTTAGGACATAATGGATACTAGGGATCAAACCCTAACAAAACTAAATCGATTACATGATAAATCTCATCCAACCCATCACAGTCCAGCAAGCCTATGATAGAATTACTCACGCATGGCGGTGATCATCATGAAATTGGTGATGGAGGAAGGTTGATGATGACGACGGCGACGGATTCCCCTCTCCGGAGTCCCGAACGGACTCCAGATCAGCCCTCCCGAGAGAGTTTAGGGCTTGGCGGCGGCTCCGTATCGTAAAACGCGATGAATCTTCTCTCTGATTTTTTCTCCCCGAACACGAATATATGGAGTTGGAGTTGAGGTCCGTGGAGCCTCAGGGGGCCCATGAGACAGGGGGCGCGCCCCCACCCTCGTAGACAGGGTGTGGGCCCCCTGCTCTTGATTCTTTCACCAGTATTTTTTATAAATTCCAAAAATATTCTCCGTGAAGTTTCAGGTCATTCCGAGAACTTTTATTTTTGCACAAAAATAACACCATGGCAATTCTGCTGAAAATAGCGCCAGTCCGGGTTAGTTCCATTCAAATCATGCAAGCTAGAGTCCAAAACAAGGGCAAAAGTGTTTGGAAAAGTAGATACGATGGAGACGTATCAGCAACCTCTAGTGTTGTGCCTGAAGAACAAGCCAGGGCAGTTGAAGCATCTGCTACTGCGCCTGAGGAAACTGACCATGCCAGGGCAACCGCATCAATTGCGCCTGAAGAAATTGCACCAATTTCCTCTGCTCCTCCTGCCCAGACAACAAGTACTGTTCTTCCTTCTGCATCAGAAGCGAAGAAGACCAAGGCTATAGAGAGGGCAGCTGTGAAGAAAAGGAAAGCATCTGCATCCTCAGAGTCTTCAGCTCCGATGAAAGTGAATACTTTGACGAGCTCCTATGCAAATCCCATAGATGATGTTCCAATATCAAGCATGCCATCAAAGGAGATTATTCCCTTTGGTGAGGAATATGTGATTCCGAGTGAATCTGATGAAGAAGATCCTTCTGCTGCTACGTCAGAGCAGATGGATGAAGAAATTGAAGTGGATGATATCCCTTCAACTCCTCTGGTACCATCACCCATGCCTCAGTTCACAGCTGAAGAGGCAGGCGTTGAAGAAATTGATGAAGAAGATGAGGATGTGGATATTGGGTCTACAACGTCGATTCTAAATGATGACTACTGGGAAAGTCATCATCTCAATTCACCACTGACCACTCCTCTGCAACAAATTCCTCAGTCCTCCATCCAAACTGAAGAAATTCGTATGGGCTCTGAAGAACATCAAGCTTCACTTCTGTCTATTCCAGAAGAAGTTCCAGCCACTAGCGCTGATGCAAATGTTGCTGAAGAAATGGAGGCCAAGGCTGCTGCTGATGACACTGCTCCTGAAATTCCTTAGCCTGTGGCTCCAAAGGTTGTGTGTCAAGAGGTGGTGAAGACTCCAATTGCTAATCTTCAGCCCAAGCCACAGAATCCTCACTCCAAGAAGCAGAAGTTCAAGGCTGATGACTTCTTTGTTGAGCATATTTTCTTCACTGACTTCAATCCTTATGATGCTGCTCGACTTCATTGCAAGTGCTTGTGGACTGCTAGCCAGATGAACTTCTATTCCTTGCTGTTGTTTGATAAGGACAAGATCTTTGACCATGAGCAACTTCCTCATGTGGATATGGAGTCTCTACCATGCTACAGCCCAGTCCTCAGTGTTCTTCATGACGCTGGGCTGCTCAACCTCTGCACCGACATCTGCGACTAGAATGAAGAACTCATTCTTCGGTTCTATGCCACTTTGCACATCACTGGAAATGTTGAAGATGTTAATTCATGGGTGCTAGATTGGATGACTGAAAACACTCACTATAAAGCTCCGGCCTCTGAATTGCTTCACGCCGTCCCACTCAGTCCGCCCCCTGAAGGTGCAAGGTTCATCTATGCTGAACCTGAGCTCTCCAACCATCTGATGCAAGTGCTAATGAAGCCTTTGAAGCCAGGCCAAGCTCCAAGGACCAAATTCGTTGTCAAGGAACTACTCTATGTGCCAAGGACAATGTACAGAATATTGACCAAAACCCTCAGTCCGATCAAGGGCCACAACTCTGATGACGAAGAGGTTGTTGGCATCATGAAGAATCTGCTATTCAACATCATACATGGTATTCCTATCAACTACCATGATTTCTTCATGAGGACTTTCACCAATGTAGCTCTATCACCGTTTGAATTGAAGCCTTACGCTCCATGGATCATAAGATTCATCAGATCAAGGTCTTCAATCAACTACAAGGCAGATTTTCAAAATCATCTCAGCTATTTGCCCCCAATTGAAGTCCTCGAAAGGACTATTTCATCAACTGATGAGAAGGGCAAGGCCGCTGTTATTGATGAAGGCACTCGTCGTTGGATGGAAAGTTTCGCAAAGCTGCTTCATATTCCACCTATGATGACTCTGCCACACATGACACTGCCGCAAATGCATCCAAGCAATTTCCTCAAGCCACTGCACCACGAGTGATGAATGATCGTGAGCTTCTCCTCAGTCTTCATCAGAAGGTCGATCGCAACCACAAGTGGGTCAAGCGTCAGTTTGGTTCAATTCTTCAGAATGTGACAATCACGCAAAACTGTATGAAGAAGAACCATTACTACTTGTTTTTTATCGCACTTGGGCCATAATGTCTCACCTCTATGGTGATGAAGATCTCAAGCAGATGGGCTTCCAACAGGACTTTGACTGGTCTCAGCCACCTTCGAAGAAATTCAAGAAGGTCAAAGTTACTCCCTTGCTTGCCAGTTCATATTCTTCATCGCGCGAGATGGATGAAGCCGAAGATTTAAATGACATTGCGGCAGGCCCTACTCCAATGGACGAGCCCAACAACACTGGCGCTCCTCCATCAACATCGTGATGTTATTCTTCAGAGGCATTAGTCCTCATTCGTCGGTGTGGAACGACACCTATGGGACCACAAGAATCCCTAGTACGGTTGCTGGGGTGCGGGGTTGCAAGAAGAGCAGGATCAGTAGCCAGCACAAGGATCGTTTACCCAGGTTCGGGCTGCGAGGATGCGTAAAACCCTAGTCCTGCTTTGGTGGGTGTATTTCACAGAGTTCTTGAGCTCTCGAACTAGCTGTGGTGTGTGCGTGGTTCGAAAGAGCCGAATCCTTCTCCAGTATGCCATGGGCCTCCTTTTATAGTTGGAAGGGGCTGCCATAGTGGCACACAGGAGGTGGAAAGGCGTACAGTGCCCTGAGTTTATCGCTCGTATTACAGGACAAGACGCATTTAATGCGTAGATTAGGTGTCCCCTTGCTTTATCGGGGACGGGGGCGAGGCCCGTCCCGTCCGTTGCCGCTCCTCCTCGCTTCGACACGTGCCCTGGCCAGGATGTGTGCGGCGCCATGTAGGCAGGCAGGCAGCTGAGGTGGCGCGGTGGTGGAGCCTTCACGAAGATCTGCATGCCGCCACATAGGCGCTCGATGAGTTGGCCTGGGAGCTGCATGTTGCCATGCAGGTGCCCGCCCAGCTGGTTGGGCTGGCAGCTGCATGTGAACGGCGGTGGAAGCTTGGTTGGTGGCCCTGCTGGCGTCCTTGGTGAGAGCCTTGCCGGGTGGCCCGGCAAGGGTCTTGCCGTGGTGCATTGTCGTCCCCGGCAAGGGCCTTGCCGGGGGTCTGGTGGCCTTCCTCGGCAAGGATCTTGTCGTGGATCGCCGTCTTCTAATCCTCATTTGATCTTGGATATGTCTTCACAAAGATCTGCATGCCACCACAGAGGTGCCTTCCCGAGCCCTGGCCCCACATGGATGATGGCGTTGGGGACCGTGGGCTCAAGGGTGGCTCGCTCTGTTGGTGTGGGGCGAGCAGCCACGGCAAGGGTCTTGCCGGGGCTGCTGAGGCTGCCCCGGCAAGGGTCTTGCCGGGGGAACCTGCTTCGTCCCTCTGCTCTTTGTGATCTTGGCCTTGGCGTTGGTCTGATTGTCTTGGGCTTCGGTCTTACCTTGGCTCACCTTCCCCGTTCTGCTTGGTGTGACCGTAGGCGCAGCTCCGACTGCCCGTGCACAGGTATAGGGGTACAAAACGCACCCCTCTTTTTGTACACCGACAGGAGCCCCCGGGCCTGGGCCACACATAAGCGCGACACGTTGTATGGCCAGGCCCAAAACGGTGTGCGGGCAGGCGGGGTGGTTTTTACCGCAGTAAAACTTTTCGCGCGTTGCGCCTCCCACAACCCGCGCGCGCGGCGCGGCGTGGAAGGGTGTGCGTGACGTGGGAGGCATGCGTGGGGCGGTTTTCTCACGCATGCGTCACATCATAGTAAAGAGGCGGCTCGCGCCTTCCCCGTAAAAAGAGGGAGGCGTGGAGGCGCGGCTCATTTACTGAATGGGGCCGGGTCGTGGTCTTCAAGGCGTCCACTCCCCACGATCACGGGGTGGGGAGAGGTTGCTTCACCCGTCCCCTCGATTCTGCCCGTCCGCCACGCGTCCTTCATGCGCCTGGGGTGGCAAGCGGTGGAGGCGGTAAATCGGGCCGTCGCTGGTTGGGGCAGCGGGCCGGTCTTGATTCCCTGCGCCTCTGGTGGCTGGATTGGCCGAGCAGGGCGGCCGAGCCCCGATCCCACCCCTTTATAAAGAGGGGGAAGGGGGGATGGCCTCCCGCACATCTTCTGTCATCTTCCTCCCCTTGCTTCTGCTCCTCCCTTTCACTCGCCATGGAGAAGGGGAATCCTGGTCCTTCAACGGTGGCGGCGAGGGTCGCCGCTCGATAGCGCATCCCTCCTCCTCCTGAGCCCGCGGTGGTGGAACCGGCCATGAGGGAAAGGGGGAGGGGACGAGGCCGTGGGCGAGGCCAGGGCAGAGGCCGTAGTGTTCGGGGAAGAGGAGGACGGGGCGGCGCGCCGGCTTCGCCCCCGCCAATGGTGCCTTTCCCGATGGAAGGCCATGTTGGAGAACAGCCCCGCGAGTTCTTCATCAGGCTGCGCCGGCCTCCGCATCGCCGTCTCCGTCTTCCCGCCCCGTTCGCTCGGGAGATGGAGCGTGACCGGCCCCAATCCCTCAGATTGCACGAGGGGTTGTGGGAATGGGGGCACGCGGGTCGACGTCGACTTCCCGGCTCCTCAGGTCATGTACCTCCGTCGTGGGTGGAAGACGTTCGCCCGCATCCACAGCATGACGGCGGGGCTCGTCCTCTATTTCAAATTAATAGAGGACGGCCTGCTCTCCGTCAAGGTCTTCGGTGTCTTCGGGACTCGCCTGAAGTGCTGCGTGGAGAGCTCCTCCGATGGAGATTCCGACGATGGAAGCTCTACCTCGAGCAAAAGTGATGAGGAGGACAGCGGCAACGACGACGAGGGTAATATGCGGGAGGATGACGGGTCCGACTAGGTGTCGGACCTGCCGTCTCGGGGCGGCGTCGGCAGCAGCAGCATCTGCACCGGGCCCCTTGAACTTCTCAGGGTCGCCTCCTTGGGCGGCTGGCGTAGGAGGCCCGGGGAAGGCGAAGAAGGCGGATGGCGGGCTGTCAACTCGGAGTACGCGGGCACCGACGCCTTCGTCGTGTATTGCCGGTCCTACCGCCTCGTCTTCCAGCTCTTCCCCCGTTGTAACGCCCACGATGCGGCTATATCTCCCACGTGTCGAGGCACGACTTAGAGGCATAACCGCATAGTGGTTTTGTCGCAATAAGGGTCATCTTCACACAATCCCATGTAATGAACAAGAATGGGATAAAGAGTTGGCTTACAATCGCCACTTCACACAATACATAAATATAATTTGTTGAGGATATAAACCTTATGGTCACCCGCCCGGAGGGGCCGGGTTACTCATAATGGTCATCGCCTGAAGCCCGGCGCCAAGCTTGAAGACGGCGGGCCAAAGATGGTCTTAAGACCCGGAGATGGCTTAAGGCCCGTAGTTACAACCGCCATTATGGTAGAACTTGTAGTGTAAGGCAAGAATAGTTGAGAGTCCGAGCCGGACACTCTTATGAGCCGGCCGGGACTCTGAGAGCTGCTGGGCGTCAACCTCCCTATATAAAGGGATGACCTGGCGGCGGTTTAGGGACAAAAATGATCTCATCGAGAGCCAGGCATAGCAATCAAGCTCCCTGCTCATCGAAACCCTAATCAATACCACCTCAACTGGACGTAGGCTTTTACCTTCACCGTAAGGGGCCGAACCAGTATAACCCTCGTGTTCCTTGTCCCGTTTAACCCCTTCAAGCTTCCTAGCTGCGATGGCTCCACGACTAAGTCCTAGCTCGAGGACATCTGCCGTGACAATTCCACGACAGTTGGCGCCCACCGTGGGGCCAGCGCACGGTGGATTTGAGTTCTTGAAGGGTAGCTTCGAAGGGCTCAAGGGATACGTGGTGGGCCGGATGACCAAGAGTCATCGCGGCAAGCTCTACATCGACGATGCAAACTGAGGCCCCGACGCCGGCTCATTGAGTATGGGTACCGGGTCCCCTTCGGCGGAATTCATGTCTTCATTGGCAAGATTGGTGAGCCGGGCCCTAAGCCGGATCTCTGCGCCGATCTCATCGAGACGGCTCAGCGTGCACGATCCGCCCGGGCCCTACCTGCCTTGAAGCATGCTTTTGTGGGATGTATCCACGGAGGGCTCTCTGATGGATCTGGATCTGGTGATGAGACGGCCGCCGGCTCTGACGGCGAGTCATCCACAGATGAGTCAAACTCCTTGTATCAACTTCAAGATGGCAGGCTCATGGGTTTCTCCGATGGTGATAGTATTCCGGACCCGTTTGAGCCGCCGAGCCGGGTTGGAATCTTCATGGCCAGTGCACAACCTGTTCAGAACCCTACCGCTGGGTCGGGAAACCTGGTGCCCTCACCGGCTCAGGTGCTGATGGACCTCACGGACAAGATGACGGCCCTGTTAACCGCCACGGTTGACCCGGCGGATCAAGCTCAGCATGACGCGGAGGTGGCGCAGTTAAAGTTAGATCTAGTGAAAGCCAAGGAGGATCTGGCAGCGGAAGGGATCAGGATGGCTGCGGAGAGGGCGGCTCTCGACGCCCAGACTCAGTTGATTCAGGCGCAGTCCTTCCGGCTCACGATGGATCAGAACGCGTCCAATGAGGTCATGAGAAGGAGGCATCAAAAGGCCCAATCTCGACTCCCTCCGGTCTACGATCCTCGAAACCTCTTCAACACGCCAGGTGCAGGGTCTAGTAACCCGCCGGGGATCATAGTGCCCGGGTCTGGGACCCCTGTTCAGCCACAAGTGATGGGGCCTCCCCGGGTGAACCCTGCCCCGCCTCAGTATGTGCCAATACCACCGGGTCATTATGCTAACCCGCTGGAGAACATGGTCGCCGCAGCAGCACGGCTGGCGGCTCTCCCAATTGACGGCGACTCTCCAACGGCTATTGAAACCCGCCGGGTCAGAGAACTCCTTCAGACAGCGCTGGCGCAGCAAGAGGCGTACTCTTACAGCCGGGACAGGATCCACTCAACCCCTCGTCCAGGCCGGAGCCCGAGTTATAGCAGACACATGGTCTCAGCGACCGGCTCAAGTAATGTCCGACGCCATGACCCGCCCCCTGGCCATGGCCCGGCTCATAACGGAGCCTTTCACGCAACAGACCAAGACAGAGCGCGGCAAGAGGCGGAGCAGGTGCCTCAGTTGACGGCTTACCAGACACCCCCGGCTTATCCGACGACTTCCGTCGACGTGGGTATCCCTACGAGGACTGGAGGTGTCCCTTGTTTAGTGCCGGCTCTCCGCAATGAACGTCTACCCAAGGACTTCAAAGGGCCTAGGAAGGTGCCTAATTACACGGCTGATTTACAACCCGGAGCCTGGATCGAGAGTTACGAGATGGCCATGGAATTGCTGGAGGTCAGTGAAGCGGCGATGGCCAAGTACTTCACCATGATGTTAGATGGGACTGCCCGCACTTGGTTGAAAGGGCTACCACCGAATTCCATCGGGTCTTGGGCTGAGCTGAAAGCCCGGTTCATCCAAAACTTCAAGGATACCTGTAGGCAGTCTATGTCAATTGTGGATTTGACTAACTGTAAACAGCAGGAGGGTGAGTCTACGACACATTGGGTTCGCCGGGTCAAAGAGATCATACATTCATCTGATAAGATGGATGCCGGCTCTGCAGTCTTAATGTTGGAGCAGAATTGTCGTTTCCTGCCCCTGAAGATGAAACTCGGGCGGCTTAAGCGCGACTGCAATGATATGGGTACGCTGATGGCGGCTCTCGTCAAGTACGCCGACTCTGATAGTACCAAGGACCCCGCTTCAGATGATGAAAGGACAGGGAAGGGAAAGAAGAACGGCAATGGCAAGGGTCCTCAGCATAACCCGGGGAACCAAGGAGGTGGCAAGCGTAAGGCCGACGGCAGCCTAGAGTTCGTGGCCAACGCCAGCTCACAGGGTAATAACCAGCGACGCAAGGGGAGGCCACCTCCCCGAGCCGGCGGGTCAGGCCCGACGCTGGAGCAGCTGTTGAATGAGCCTTGTCCAAGGCACGGCTCTAGGGAGAAGCCAGCTACTCATTTATGGAAGGATTGCGCGATCATGAAGGCCTTTAAGAATTCCAATGCCTTTAATGGCAACAATGGCCCGGGCGGCGGCTCAGGCGCTGGCGGTTTTCATGGCCCGGGCGGCGGCTCAAATTCTAATCCACAGAACGGTCAAGGGGGCTTTAATCAGCAGTCTGGCCAGGGTCATCAACAGCAGCAGGGGGGTTATCAGACCAATCCAAAGCAGCTTAACGGTGGACAGTATCATGTATTTACCACCAGTCTGTGTAAGCGAGATCAGAAGCTTCATAAGAGGGCTGTGAATGCTGTTGAGCCGGCGGTTCCACGCTATTTAAGATGGTCTGAGCAGCCTATTGTGTGGAGTAGGGAGGATCACCCTCCCCGGGTTGATAATCCGGGTCACTTGGCCCTGGTGGTGGCTCCTCAGGTGGGAGGATATAAGTTCACTAAGGTGCTCATGGATGGAGGCAGCGGCATCAACATCCTCTATTATGAGACTTTCCGTCGTATGGGGTTGATTGATAAGAACCTCAGCCAGTCCAACACTATTTTCCATGGTGTGGTGCCTGGTAAGTCGGCTTATCCAGTTGGCAAGATCGAGTTGGAAGTGGCCTTTGGAGACGAGTACAACTACAGGGTGGAAAAATTGACCTTTGAGGTGGTCAAGATAAGAAGTCCGTATCATGCCATATTTGGGCGGCCGGCTTACGCCAAGTTCATGGCACGGCCGTGTTACGTGTATTTACAGCTCAAGATGCCGGGTCACAATGGGACCATTACGGTTCACGGCAGCCGGAAGGTGGCCTTGGAGTGTGAGGAAGGCGATGCAGCTTATGCAGAATCTGTTTGTGCAACAGAGGAGTTGAAATTTTACAAGGACAATGTTGACCCAACAGATATGACCTCTCTGAAAAAGCCGACTACGGAGCATGAGCCGGCAATGAAATTTAAGTCGGCTGATGAGACTAAACTTGTTGATTTCGTTCCAGGTGATTCATCTCAGCAGTTTAGCATCAGTGCCAATCTGGATCCAAAATAGGAAAGCGCGCTCATCGAGTTCATCCGTGAGAATAGGGACATTTTTGCATGGAAACCTTCTGACATGCCAGGTGTACCTAGAGAACTCGCTGAGCACACTCTCAATGTTGATCCGAAATTTAAGCCGGTCAGGCAATTCCTTCGGCGGTTTAATGAAGAGAGGCGGAAAGCCATTGGTGAAGAGGTGGCCCGGCTCTTGGCGGCCGGGTTTATTGTTGAAGTCTTTCACCCAGAGTGGTTAGCTAACCCGGTGCTCGTGCTCAAGAAGAATGGCACCTGGCGGATGTGTGTGGACTACACGGACTTAAACAAGGCATGTCCGGCTGATCCTTTTGCCCTTCCCCGTATTGATCAAATCATTGATGCTACGGCGGGTTGCGAGCGCTTAAGTTTCTTGGATGCTTATTCTGGATACCATCAGATTAAAATGGCAGTTAAGGACCAGGAGAAGACGGCGTTCATCACTCCCTTTGGAGCCTTCTGCTATGTGTCTATGCCTTTTGGACTCAAGAGTGCACAGGCGACTTATCAGCGTTGCGTGCAGAACTGTCTTCATAACCAGATTGGGCGCAATGTTCATGCCTATGTGGATGATATTGTGGTTAAGTCCAGGGAGAAGGAAACCTTGATAGATGATCTGAGGGAAACCTTTGATAATCTCCGGGTCTACAAGATGATGCTTAACCCGGCCAAGTGTGTTTTTGGTGTTCCTGCAGGCAAGCTCTTGGGTTTCTTGGTTTCTAACAGAGGCATTGAAGCTAACCCGGAGAAGATCAAGGCAATCACCTCTCTGGCTAAGCCGGCGTGTATAAACGACGTCCAGCGCCTGGCGGGTCGTATTGCTGCTTTAAGCCGGTTTATAAGCCGTTTGGGTGAGAAGGCCATGCCATTGTACCAGTTGATGAAGAAAACTGATGACTTTGTCTGGAATGATGCTGCTAATACTGCTTTTGAGGATTTGAAGAGACAGCTGGCAGAGCCCCCAGTCCTTGCTGCTCCGGTTGACAAGGAGCCTTTATTGCTGTATGTAGCTGCTAACACACGGGCCGTCAGTGTGGCTGTGGTGGTGGAGCGCAAGGAAGAGGGTAAGGAGCATCCGGTTCAGCGGCCGGTTTATTACGTCAGTGAAGTGCTCATCGAGTCCAAACAGCGGTATCCACATTGGCAGAAGCTTGTTTATGGTGTGTTCATGGCAAGCCGGAAGCTTAAGCATTACTTCCAGGGTCACCCTATCACTGTGGTTAGTTCTGCCCCCCTTGGAGATATCATCCAAAACAGAGAAGCTACAGGGAGAGTGGCTAAGTGGGCTATAGAGCTTGGGCCTCATGGCCTAAAATACGTACCACACACTGCTGTTAAATCTCAAGCTTTGGTGGATTTCATCAACGATTGGACAGAGCTACAAGTGCCCGAGGAAAAGCCGGATAATACATATTGGACTATTCACTTCGATGGGTCCAGGCAGTTGGAGGGCTCGGGGGCTGGAGTTGTATTGGCTTCCCCTAAAGGTGACAAGTTTCATTATGTGTTACGGTTGATGTTTCCTTGCACTAACAATGCGGCTGAGTACGAGGCCTTGCTCCATGGTCTTCGGATGGCTAAGGAGATGAGCTTGAGCCGGGTAAGGTGTTTTGGCGATTCAGACTTAGTGGCTCAACAAGTATCAGGCAAGTGGGACTCCAAGGACCCTCTCATGGCGGCTTATCGCCGTGAAGTTGATGCCATTGCTGGCCACTTTCAGGGTTACCAAGTAGAGCACATCGATCGCAGGAAGAACGAGGCGGCTGATGCATTAAGCCGGCTGGGCTCTCAGCGAAAAACGGTGCCGCCTAATACTTTCCTGGATGTCTTGCATAACCCTTCTGTTAAGGTACCTACAGAGGAAGATTTGGCTGTCCCTGACCCGGAGGCACAGTTGGTGGCGGCTCTCCACATCACCCCGGACTGGACGGTGCCATACTTGGCTTACATGACCCGGGGAGATTTGCCTGAGGATGAAACTTTGGCCAGACAAATAACCCGGCGGTCTAAGTCAATGGTTGTTATCAATGGTGAGCTGCATCGCCGCAGTGTTACGGGAGCGTTTCAGCGTTGTGTCTCCCCTGAGGAAGGTCAAGAGATCTTGCGTGAGATTCATGAAGGGGATTGTGGCCATCATGCCGGCTCAAAATCCCTTGTGGCCAAAGCTTTTCGTCATGGTTTTTATTGGCTGACGGCTCATGCTGATGCGGAGGACTTGGTCAGTAAGTGTGATGGTTGCCAGAGGTTCTCGCGACGGGCTCATGTGCCGGCTCAGGAGCTGAGGATGATACCAATCACTTGGCCATTTGCGGTCTGGGGGCTCGATATGGTTGGGCCCTTTAAAAGGTCCAAGGACAAGAAGACCCACCTCTTGGTGGCAGTTGACAATTTCACAAAGTGGGTTGAAGCAGAGCCAGTTAGCAAGTGTGATGCAGCCACGGCGGTTCAGTTCATGAAAAGGGCGATATTTTGTTTTGGCTTTCCACACAGCATTACAACTGACAATGGTACCAATCTGTCCAAGGGCGCCATGGAGGAGTTTTGTCAACGAGAGCATATTCGACTTGATGTTTCATCAGTGGCTCACCCTCAATCCAATGGTCAAGCTGAGAGGGCTAATCAGGAGATTCTGAAAGGCATCAAGCCCCGGCTTTTGGTCCCTTTGCAACGGACGCCGGGTTGTTGGGTGGAGGAGTTACCCTCCGTGTTATGGAGCATCAATACTACTCCTAACAGGTCTACGGGTTTCACGCCTTTCTTCATGGTTTATGGAGCGGAAGCAGTCCTCCCCAGTGACATCCGTCATGACTCGCCTCGAGTGGCGGCTTATGTTGAGGCGGATAATGAACAGGCGCGCCAAGATGCTCTTGACTTGTTGGACGAACAGCGTGATGTGGCAGCAGCTCGATCAGCGATTTACCAACAAGACCTGCGCCGTTATCACAGTCGCCGGGTTAAGTCCCGGGTCTTCCAGGAAGGTGATCTGGTGCTCCGGCTCATCCAAGATCAAACAGATGCGCACAAGCTATCCCCGCCTTGGGAAGGACCCTTTGTGGTCAGCAAGAACTTGCACAACGGGTCATATTACCTCATTGACATTCGGGAGCACAAAGATTCACGTAAGTCGGAGGAGGAGACCCGTCGGCCGTGGAACATAGCTCAGCTTCGGCCTTATTACACTTGAGCCGCCGGCTCTCGTAATGTACATATTTCTATAAGCCATGTATATATTATGATAAGCAATAAAGCAGGACCTCTGTCCTTTTTCTCCTCCAAAGGTAAATGTGTTGTTTCCATTACAAGATCACATGGTAACTTGGAGGTGGATCCGGCTTATGATCGTATTCGAATCTAGCCGTACGCAATATAATCACTTGGGGGCTTCCTGTTCAAACATAGGTCGTATTCGAACCAAAGAGAACATAGCTGTCGATACCCATTTGATTGGCAAAGTGCCGAGCTCATTGGGGAGTTTTCTTTGATCATATTTGAATCATGGCTCAACCCCCTTTGGGAACCGACGTGGATCGTATTCGAATCAGCGTCGTTAAACAACTCTCAAGGTCATTTGGGGGCTTCCTGTTCAAACATGGGTCGTATTCGAACCAAAGAGAACATAGCTGTCGGTACCCTCTTGATCGGCATCGCCAAACCCACTGGGGGCTATATGATCGCATTCGAATCTTAGCTTAACCCCTTTGGGACGGGTCTCTGGTCGTATTCGAACCGGAAGCCCCTGAGTTTGATTTTCTGATTTACAACAAGTTTTCCTGGTTGTATCAACAGTGTACACGGCGGTTCTTGTTCCGCCGGCTTAACTTCGATTCACAGTGCTAGTCGCACACAATCAGCATTATCAAGACTAGTAAACCAGAGTTGAGGTACCAACCTTATTATCCGGGTTATATAAACCGGAAGTGTGCTTGAAGGCCTGTAAGTGTGTTATTACGGTTATATCAAGGACATAATTGAGGACCAGTCTTTCGTGACTTAGATTTATATTCCGGGTTATATGTATGAGACTATGATTCTCCGTGCGGTAAGCCGCCTAGAGACTTGTGATTTGTTTTTCTATGCAGGATAGTTAAAGACAACTATTTGAGCTTAAGGAAAATGAATGATCAATTATGACCCAGAGGAATATAAGGAAGCAAATTCAATGGAATTAAGCATTCAGCACATGCACGATGGCACGAAAAAGTTAAAATGTTGGTCCTATTCTATTACAAGACTCCCCGAGTCCAAAAGGGTGAAGCATTGTTTAAGAAGCCGCCTAAAGAGTCAAGATGCTTGCCGGGTCGAAGCTTCCAGCTCATCCCTCTCCGCTCCTCCGGCTGTTCCCAAGACCTGGAAGGTTGACGATTTCCAGTCAATGCCGCTCAAAGCTTCAAATTGAGCTTCCTCGTCAATTAACCCGGCCGGGTCAATTTCCGGGGCAAAGGTGTGCTTACGAGTCGGCGGGACTAAGCTGATGGCTTCATAACGCGGAGTGGGGATCCTCTGATTCTCTGCATCGTAGCCCGGCTGGTACTTGGTCATATTAGTGTCATTCCCAATGAGGGTGGCCACCGGGCGCACGATTTTCACACAGGCAGCAAAGTCCTTTTGGTCGAAAGGGGTGCCGTCTTCCTTCAAGCTGCTCTGGAATCAGCTTGGTCCTTGAGCTGGAAAGAAGCGAACTTGACATAGTCCTCAGGCCTGACATTGCTACATTCAAAATGCTTGTTGATGTCCACGAGCCAATCATCGGCATCCGTGGCCTCGGCACAGTAGCTGAAAGACTTGGGCTGATCCGACCAAGAAGAAATGGAATCCACCGGCAAGTGCATCAACCAAGACATCACATTGGGCTTGAGCGCCAACGGGAAATAGTTGGCAAGTACCTTGTCGTCGTGAGCTCCAGCAGCCTGCATCGCGATGGTGTAGATGCTGAGGAACTCGGATGGATGGGTCTTGCCAGTGTACTTCTCGCCGACGTCGGGCTTGAACATGCGGTGGGACGGCCACTGGAACTACCGCAGCTCACGGGTAAAGGCCGGGCAGCCCACCTCGTAAGGTAGGCCACCGGAGCCCCCCGGTGCCGGGTGGTCCATAGCGGGTCCCGCCCGCTTGTCCGACTGGCGGCGCGTTTCGCGCCGGCGCTCGATGGTGGTTCGAGCGTCCTCGTGAGCTCGTTCCCGAAGGACCTGCCGCTGGTCGCGGAGGGTCCGCGGGTCGGACGATGCTATGGAGATGTTATCACAAGCATCGTCACGGCGGGCCGATGCCTGCGGCGGCTGGCGAGGAAGAGGAGAGTGCACCGTGGCCGCAGCTCCCCGGTCCTCCCAGCGCCAGTGTGTGGTGGCTCGGCGGAGCACCGACCAGAGGGCCCCGCCGGTCGCGGATCGTCTTTGTTGGCGACGGCAACAAGGCTCCAGATGGTGGCCCTCCACTCGTCGAGCTTCTCCGCAGCAGGAGGGAAGTCGAGGAGTAGCTGCGCGCGCGCCAAAGCTTCTGCTGGCGTGGGCGGCGGCGACAGCAGCGTGGATCACGGCGCGCTTCGACCTCTAACTGTGTTAGAAGGAGCTCCGTTACGACCCAGCAGCTGCGTGCCATTTTCGCCAGCACTTCGGCGGGCATGCTGAACCCCTTCATCTCATGGGTGACGCACAAGGCTCTTCCCACAGCAGTGCCCAGGGTCACCAGCGTGGTGACGCTGCTCGGCGCGCACACCATGGGAAGAGCGCGCGGTGGTCGCCGGTGTGGGTGTCCTGGAGGTCGCTGCACCGCCCGGAGGTGGCACAACAACATCCCCGGAGGGCCCCACGCCGCCTGCGGGGGGCCCAGCTCCGCCTTTGGATCCGGTGACGCGTAGCCGGTCGTCTGGGGCGCGAACGACGCCGCTCGCCAGGCTCCGACTGCCTGGGCGATGCTGGTGCTCGCGGACCATGGCCCGGGTCCTATCCGCGACCGGGCCACTGCTCGTTCGCACCGGCACGGGCCGTTCGGCTCCCAACGAGTCGACCGCCGTGGCCGTCTTCTTCTTCGGAGCCATGGCGACGAAGAACTGGTTGGCTAGCTACTAGACCAGATTCTCACAATTGCGCCCCCCTACCTGGCGCGCCAAAGATGTCGGTGTGGAACGACACCTATGGGACCACAAGAATCCCTAGTACGGTTGCTGGGGCGCGGGGTTGCAAGAAGAGCAGGATCAGTAGCCAGCACAAGGATCATTTACCCAGGTTCGGGCCGCGAGGATGCGTAAAACCCTAGTCCTGCTTTGGTGGGTGTATTTCACAGAGTTCTTGAGCTCTCGAACTAGCTGTGGTGTGTGCGTGGTTCGAAAGAGCCGAATCCTTCTCCAGTATGCCATGGGCCTCCTTTTATAGTTGGAAGGGGCTGCCACAGTGGCACACAGGAGGTGGAAAGGCGTACAGTGCCCTGAGCTTATCGCTCGTATTACAGGACAAGACGCATTTAATGCGTAGCTTAGGTGTCCCCTTGCTTTATTGGGGACGGGGGCGAGGCCCGTCCCGTCCATTGCCGCTCCTCCTCGCTTCGACACGTGCCCTGGCCAGCGATGTGTGCGGCGCCATGTAGGCAGGCAGGCAGCTGAGGTGGCGCGGTGGTGGAGCCTTCACGAAGATCTGCATGCCGCCACATAGGCACTCGATGAGTTGGCCTGGGAGCTGTATGTTGCCACGCAGGTGCCCGCCCAGCTGGTTGGGCTGGCAGCTGCATGTGAATGGCGGTGGAAGCTTGGTTGGTGGCCCTGCTGGTGTCCTTGGTGAGAGCCTTGCCGGGTGGCCCGGCAAGGGTCTTGCCGTGGTGCATTGTCGTCCCCGACAAGGGCCTTGCCGGGGGTCTGGTGGCCTTCCTCGGCAAGGATCTTGCCGTGGATCGCCGTCTTCTAATCCTCATTTGATCTTGGATATGTCTTCACAAAGATCTGCATGCCACCACAGAGGTGCCTTCCCGAGCCCTGGCCCCACATGGATGATGGCGTTGGGGACCATGGGCTCAAGGGTGGCTTGCTCTGTTGGTGTGGGGCGAGCTGCCACGACAAGGGTCTTGCCGGGGCTGCTGAGGCTGCCACGGCAAGGGTCTTGCCGGGGGAACCTGCTTCGTCCCTCTGCTCTTTGTGGTCTTGGCCTTGGCGTTGCTCTGATTGTCTTGGGCTTCGGTCTTACCTTGGCTCACCTCCCCCGTTCTGCTTGGCGTGACCGTAGGCGCGGCTCCGACTGCCCGTGCACAGGTATAGGGGTATAAAACACACCCCTCTTTTTGTACACCGACATCATTTTTCGTCCCTTTTGGTCATTTGATGACAAAGGGGGAGAAATTTGAGTTAGTCTTCAAGCGGGTCTATATTTATGGGCGTTTTTTTGTTAAGTTACAACTTTTGTTCTTCTGAAGTTTTTGTTGGATCGAGTTGTAAACTTAAGTCCTATGGTGGTCTGATACTTCTTCTCTGTTTTTCTGTATGCTATTTCCTCAAGTATGTTAATGCACGCATGCTGAATTACATCAGTCACCATATTTCATCATGCATTTTAAATTCTTCATATTATATGTTAAATGTGTGTATGAATTACAAGATATATGGGGGGTCTCCATGATATTACTCTACAATGTGCATTTGCTATTCAAAGCAAATTCTTCACATATGCACATCTTCAGGGGGAGTTTTTCTATATCTTGCAATCAAATTCCCCAATATTAGTATTTACACTTCATATGTTTATCCCCGTTGAAAACTTAAGCTATATTGTCATCAATCACCAAAAAGGGGGAGATTGTAAGTGCATATAGTGCCCCTTAGTGATTTTGGTGTATTGAAGACTTATAGGTTAAGGGACTAATGTGTTTGTGAGTGTACACAGGTCTATAAGTCTATGAGGAGTTTTATAATTACGATGAAAGTCGGCCCCTAAAAATGAATGTCTTCAGCTGAAGACTTTGGTTTTCTTGAAGACTTTGAAAGTGAAGAAATTGGTGTGACCGTGAAGACTTGGTATTCATGAACATGATAGCCCTCAGGAATTTGATACTCAAATTTCCGACCGTTGTTGTGCTACGCGCCAGCTGTCCCAAAATATCTACCCACCTAACGGTCATATCATTGAAGGGCATTTATGTCTTATCATGTCAGGCTGCTCCCTAGGCTATAAATAGCCACCCCCTACAACCACTAGTTGGTTGGCTGCTCCGAGAGAAACTGACACTTGTCATTGAGAGCATCCCATCCTCCGAGGACTTTGAGCGAAAATCATCAAGTGAGGAAAACCCAAACCCAAACACCTACAAACCCAAGGTGATTGAGCATCACTGAAGAGATTGTTCTTGTGTGGAATCGACGCTTGTTACCTTTGAGGACTGTGCATCCTCCAGACGGTTAGGCATCATGGTTTAGAGCATCCAAGAGGAAATTGTGGATCGCCGAGTGACCGAGTCTGTGAAGGTTTGGAAGTCACCTTAAGACTTACCACGAGTGATTGGGAGCGGTCTGTGTGACCTTAGCTCAAGGAGAATACGGTGAGGATTGTGTGTCCGGGACTGTGTGTCCTCGGGTTTAAATACCTAGCCGCTCCATCCAGACGTACGACTGTCACAGCAGTTGGAACTGGTCTACCAAATCACTGCCTTCACCGAGCTACTGGTTCTATTTCCTTAACCCTTTCATTTCCTCATTACTGCATTGAAGTACTTGATTGTTATTGCTGAAGACTTTGACTAAAAACTTTCTCAATTTCCTCAGTCCTAATTCTTCAGTCACTTTGTCTTCAGCCTGCTTATCCTGTGTTACACTACTTGTACTCTGTGCTTGTTTTCATTTCATCAATATGACTGTGCTACTACTCTATTATGCTTGAATCTGAGTACTTATTCTGCTGCTAAGTAGTTCGTTGCTTAGGAATTTCCTCACCCTGAAATTCCTTAATGACGAAATTGTAAAAATCGCCTATTCACCCCCCCTCTAGTCGATATAACGCACTTTCAGGATCACACACACTCATTTAGTTGAACCGTGTGCAGAGAAATTGCCAGGTTAAAACAAAAATATCCCATTTTGAATCGGCATGCAAAAAGCAAATTTGCCACAATATTCAATCGAACAAATAGTGTCCACAGGAAGAACATTCATCAGATTTCGCAACAGTTGCAATTGAACACATGGTAGCTAAATTCCAATGATTTGTCCACACATACATGCACTACATAATTAATCATAGTGCACGAAATACAAAGACCTCATCAGATGGAAAATAATGGATCCATGCGTATATGTTTGGCGGCTAACTCTTACTCAATGTTTCAGGACAAGGCATGCTGAAATCTTCAATATCACCAGTGGGATTGATATGATTCAGGAAGAATTCGCTGATAAATCTCCAAACCATCAGCAATTCACCAGCTGGGAGCGGTTCAGGGGTCCTCGGGTCTAAGATGAGCTGCAGTATTTTTAAGATCAGAATGTGCCATATGAGTGTAGTAGAAGATATTAATTAAGATAGACTTACTGGTACTAATTCATGAGGATCGTCACAACTATCAACAGATTTGCGGATGGAGATCATGTGTCTGCAAACATAGTATCCACAAAGGTTGGTCCCTGCTTGTTGTTGAGGACACTGAAATTTTTTGTACAGAATTAGTCATGTTAGGAACAACCTAACCGGTGTTAGATGTATTTTTTTTCTTTGGACAAAAATAGAAAGAGGTTTATTTAGAAGCTTGATCAATTGACTAGCGTAAGAAAAGGTATTTGCAGACTATTGGATAAATTTTCCAAAAATAACAGATTTCAGTGTGTTACCGGAGAAACGATCTCGTGCTGCAGAGGTAGTTCCCTCTTGAACAGGTTCCCTTGTTTAGTTTTCCACAATGCGAGCACGCTGCAAAGAAGATGAATTTTGACAACATCAATTATTGAACCAGATATGAATGCAAATTAATTTCAACATCATAGAATTCAATACCTATCCATGAATTGATGAAGATGCGTCAGATCCTGAGCGTTTGTTGACTCTCTGAGAGAATCCATGTAGTAAACTCTGTTCTTGTTTGAAACAATGAATACCAATATCCAGTGATCGCTACATATTAAGAAAGCCATGAACTTACGAATTATGTCGAAATCTGAAAGACAATCAGTGTATGCGTAGTTGTTTACTTGACTTACCGTTCATGATATGGCCAGAGAAATGATTCTGCATGGGACGTGTTTTCGAAGAGACGGATGGCCGTGTTAATGGCCCAGTCCCGTAGGTCCTTACCATCTAATGTTGTCCCATTTGCTAATGTAGGATCTATGAAATACACATTCTCCCTTTTTCTTCTCTGCGTGTTCAATCCCCTGAGAGGAATAAAATGCAGTTAGTTGTGTATCATTTACAGCCTTGTATGGAGAAGTTGATCAGAGTTTGTTAAGTACTTACAAAGTCAGGCATCTAACAAGACTGGCATCGAGCTCGTTGAAGTTGAAGAAGAGATGTAAGTCCTCGAAACTCACATTGATGGAACCAGCATCGTGTTAGAAATGATCTCTATTGTAGTGGACTAGCAAACCATGAAGACCTGCTGACATGTGATCCATGCAATATTCATGTAACTCGCGGCAACTGGAGCTGCACTCATCAAAGTATTCGCCAACAAGAAATGGTTGGCCATGGACGTAATTGCGTGCTTCAAGTACGTCTGCTTTACTTTTAGCAAGCAACGAATCTACTTCTTCATCATCCATGTTGTCAGAAATAATATTACTCCCCGATTCGAACAACCTGCTGTTAATTTGGTTCTAGGTGATGAGTGCTTTAAGTAAGAGGCAATCGTTCTCTTTCCTCTTCGCTCTCCCGCCGCGCTTCCTCGCGGGTGCAGCCTTTTTGGCCGCTTCCTTCTTGGTAGTTGAAGCATTTCTGGAAGAACGTCTGGTTGGCTGCAAGCTAGACTGCCGAGCAGATGGTGAAGCTTCGATGGACTGCTTAGCAGACGGTTTATCTATGCCGGACCGCTGAGCTGGCGGTGCTGCTGTGACGGACTGCTGGGCTGTAGGAGCAGAGGCATTGGACTGCTGACCATGCGTTGAAGCTATGTCGGGTTTCTGCGTAGGTAGTGCCAACTTGTTGGTGTGCTAAGGAGGCCATGCCAACATGTTGGTTTGCTCAGCAGGAAGTGCTGACACATTGGTATGCTGATCACACGACTACGGACCAATGGACTGATGAGCGGTCGGTTCTGGACCTACAGACTGCTTAGCAGGCGGTTCCGAAGCATCAGACTGCTTAGCAGTCCGTTCCACTAGGTTGGTCTGCTGAGCATGTGCTGCAGTTGGGTCTCCCCCCGCTGCTTCAGTGGCAGGCATCTGAACCGGTGGTGCGTCTTCAACAGTTGTAGGCCTTGCCACTAGCTGCTCTGCGGAGCATGACATGGCATGTACGGCACAAAGTCGGGCTGGCTGATCACAGGTTGATGCATCAACTGTCGGATTACGAGTATTAGGTTCTTTGGGGGAAGCACATAAGAGCTGATGTGGCAAGGAGAGCGTCACCGGTTGAGGGGCGACATTGGTTGCTCTTGGCGGGGCTTCAGGGATCTCATCGATGAACTCTATTTCCTTTCGTGGCCACTAGATGTGATGTAACAATGTTTATCCCAAGGTCCTTTGCTCATCAAAGTCTCCTAGAACATTCTTCTGGGCAAATTCATTGAATCCAGGCTTTACTTCAGTCACGTAGCACTTCACACAGCCCGGCTTCAATGGCACATTGTCCAACAAGAGGCCCTCTTCCAAGAAGGGTGGGCAAACCTAGGCTGTTGCACATTTTAATGTACCTTCATAATGTGTAAGCACGCCCTTCAGTCTGTCTTTCATTCTAGATAGATCAGATATAGCATCATCATGAGCAGCTGCAGTCTCAGTGTCTCTGGGATCAGCTGATGCATAGCTACTCTTGTGCGGTGTTATCGCACAATAAGCAGCATCCTCCATGCCCGCCTCCCCTCCCGTCTGCTGGCTATCTGTCAGTGTTAGAGTCTTCTACATCATCATTGACTCCTCAATATCCTTTCGAACAGCCGGATACATGTCCTTCCTCAACCTTTCATACAATTCATTCTGCTTCATTCCACTCCTCGCTTTTTTCATGTTGAGCCTCTCTTCTTTGCTGAGTGTGAAAGCCCTCTTGTGCGGGACATTAACACCTATAGCCCTTGCACGGCCAGGGGACTCTCTTGTTTCCAGAGCATTGGACAAAATGACACATGGCCCTGAGTTCCTATAGAACCTTCCAGGGATCTTGGAAGCATCTAACATCACTTGATACAGTTCTTCGTCACATGAGTTTTCAAAGTAATAAGTTCCGTCGTCACGCCTCCTTGCACGTGCCCGCAAGTAGTCTCTTGCCGGTTGCCCACCCGCCGCTACTGCTTCTTTGTCCTCCTGGTCTGATAATCCCCAAGTGCAGGGAATCATCATAGCAATTTCCAAAGGTGGAAGTGATAAGTATGAAGTGTCGAACCCACAAGGAGCTAAAGGTAAGATCAATATTCTCTCAAGCCCTATCTGCCACTGATACGACTCTACGTACACCGAACGTTTGCTTCCAACTAGCAACGAGAAATAAAACTACGTTATGGGTATGAAGAGGATAACTTTGCATGATATCGGAGAGCTAAAATATAAAAGTAGGTGCTATTATCGTAAAGTTAGAATATATTACTAAATATTATAAATAGCGAGTGTGGAATAATGATGGATCGGTGTGCGGAATTGTCCTAGGCAATTGTTAACAAGACCGGTGGTCGTCATTGCAATTTCATATGAGGGAGAGTCATAAGCTAACATACTTTCTCTTCTTGGATCATATGCACTTATGATTGGAACTCTAGCAAGCATCCACAACTACTAAAGATCATTAAGGTAAAACCCAACCATAGCATTAAAGCATCAAGTCCCATTTATCCCATATGCAACAACCCCCTTACTCGGGTTTATGCTTCTGTCACTCAAGCAACCCACTATAAGCGAATCATGAACGTATTGCAACACCCTACAGCGGGAATCCCTCACGCTTGCGCGACACGGAGGGCATAATAGGACAGCACCAAAATAAAACATACAACTCATACCAATCTATATCATCAATCAACCCAAAGACAAAGGATATCTACTCAAAACATCATAGGATGGCAACACATCATTGGATCATAATATGTGGCATAAAGCACCATGTTCAAGTAGGGATTACAGCGGGGTGCGGGAGAGTGGACCGCGTAAAAGAGATGAGGATGGTGATGATGATGGTGATGTTGATGAAGACGATCACCGCGGCGATGATTCCCCTCCCGATGGCACTCTGGCGCCACCGAGAGATAGGAGGAGAGGTTCTCCCCCTTGTGCTTCCTCCTCCATGGCCTCCCCCCTAGATGGGGAGAGGTTCTCCCTCTGGTCCTTGGCCTTCATGGCGATGATGGCCCCTCCGGGATCCTCCTCCATGGCCTCCGGTGATGATGGCCCCCTCCGGCAGGGTGCCAGAGAGGGCCTAGATTGATTTCTCGTGGCTACAGAGGCTTGCGGCGGCGGAACTTTCGATCTAGGTTAATTTTCCGAGGTTTCTGTATTTATAGGAATTTTTGGCATCGGTCTCACGTCAAGGAGGTGCCTGAGGTGTCCACGAGGCAGGCCCATGCGCCTGGGGGGGTGGGCGCGCCCCCACCCTCGTGGACACCCCAGGACTCTCCTGGCCCAACACTTTTACTCCGGGGTCTTCTTTTGGTCCATAAAAAATCGTCAAAAATTGGCACGTCAATTGGACTCCGTTTGATATTCCTTTTCTGTAAAACTCAAAAACAAGGAGAGAACAGAAACTGGCACTGGGCTCTAGGTTAATAGGTTAGTCCCAAAAATCATATAAAACAGCATATAAATGCATATAAAACATCTAAGATTGATAATATAATAGCATGAAGACTTCATAAATTATAGATACGTTGGAGACGTATGATGGTACCATATCGGTTTCATGCCGTAGTATCCTGCCACACCCATACGGTGGGGGTGTATGTTCTTCTTCTGAAGTTCCGATTGCTTGACACTCTTCTCAGCAAACACTTTAGTTGCCCTGACCCTTTTGAATTCTACCCAGTCTGCCTTTGTAATTTGGGGGTATGCGGGGATTGGATCCTTGCCTTCACTCAAGTACTTCTTGTACAGCACGCGCTTCAAGTTTCTCCAAGCATCCCTAGCCTTCTTCAGTGCAGCGTGTTCCACCTGCATTCTCCACTGCTCTGGAACGTGGAAGTGATCCATGATCTCCCGGACTATCCTTCGCCGTGTTTCTGTGTCAGCCTTCCGAAACCCCGGCAGATTAATGTTGAGCCTTGCCCTGCCAACAAATCCACACACACTCCTGAACCTCGCGTGTGCTTTATCTGGTTTAGTTGGAGCCCAAGACTTTAAATCGATCTCGGTTACTTCATATACACCTTTAGGCTGGTGTGTGGGCTTCCTTGGAGCGTTCCTCTGTGTCCTGACCGGAAGGGTAATTGCTGCAGCTCTATCCCGTTCAAGATTACCTCCCTCACCATTTGCTGAAGACCTAGGGTTGTCGGAATCAGATGAAGATACATCGCCTGAAGCATGAGTGTTGTCGCTGCTACTCAGCATCTACAGAGAACACATGCGAAACTCAGGAAAGGAGGATAAGCATAAAACTAACAACTTGGTATGAAGCTGTCTGAACATGTCATGCAATATTTAGGAAATGTACGGCTTATTTGTTAAGTTTGTGTGACTCGGGCGCCCGCGATCTATAAATCGGCAGTAACTTATTGGAACAAATACAGCTTATATGTACTAGTTAGGAAGGTAGATAATGAACATATATACGCTCTCTATTATTTTATAGCCAATTTGGAAACATACAGAACGAAATAGGAAGAGGAATTGCGAGGAAATATGCCTCACCGTGATGGAGAGCAGTAACTAACAGGCTTCTTAATGCAAACCCGGTCGGACCACAGGAGAGGCGAGGGTTACAGGATTGATATGCTCTAGGGTGCCTGGCGAGCAAACGAAGACGGCGAGGCACGGGCAGCCACGTGTTGGGAACGACGGTGGAGGTAGACTTGACGCCAAAGAGCGGGCACACGGCCGGGGTGAGCACGCCGGTGCCAGAGAGGGTTCTGCTATGGATCTGGGGGAGGGGGGATCTAGTGATGAAGATTGGGTGGACTAGTTGAGTGAAACATGGGTGGGCGTTTGGGGGTGTTGGCAGCCTAGGTGAAAAGGGTGAAAAATATCCCCGGTCACCGCATGGAAAGGCCTATGCAAACGGTTGCCTCTAAGCGCTCGTGTGCACAAAGAGAAAATTTTCGTTTGAAATGAAGACGTGAGTTCATCGTTTCGCCTCTAAATTTTTCCCACGTTAAGCAATCACCATTATACCACCGGTTTGATTTGCTGGCGCATTTCAGGTCTCATGTGCTATATTTAAGACATTTTTTGGCATTTATCGTGCATTTTGGCATATAAATCAAATCCTAGCCGGACTACATTTCCTGTCGAAAGGGATGAGGATTGTCGTTCGATCTGGGAGCATCCAACGGTGCAGACGTACGATCCGTGGGGTTTGGGTTCTGGCTAATCAGAACACACGACTCAGATCACGCGCGCAGTAAGGGGTGGGGTCGGCCACGATTTGGTAGGCACACGGCTTTCGTGAGTGAACCGTGTGCTATTTGAAAACATTTACATGAACCGAAACTGCATGTGTTGTCGAAAGGGATGAGGGTCGTCGTTCAATCAAGGAGCAAACAATGGTGCAGACGTACGATCCGTGGGGTTTGGGTTTTGGCCAATCAGAACGCACGACTCAGATCGCGCGCGTGGCGGGGGGCATCAGCCACGGTTTAGTGGACACACGTCTTTTGTGAGTGAACCGTGTGCTATTTGAAAAGATTTACATTAACTAACAACATATTTTTGTTTGAATGGAAACATCATCGTTTCGCCTCCAATTTTTTTCCACGGTAAGAAATCACGATTGTACCCTATGGTTCAATTTTCTGGTACATTTTACCAGGCGTCAGGCCTGGCTAGCAATCTCAAACTTTGAATATGCAAAAAAGAAGAGATCTTGTTTGTATATATATATATATAGTCGCAACTACATGTGGGTGTTAGCAAGATCATTTGTGCATCGCTTTGCGAGTTTTTATTCATTGTCCGAGAAACGGGGGAAAACTTCAAACAGTTCGGCCGCAGGGTGCGGCCAGAGGCGTAGGCCTTGTTGGTATTTTAATTTTAGGAAATGCATATAGAGTCCAGAGAATAACAAAAATCATTGTGTCACTGCGGCGTGCTCTCAAGATCGCATGGAAAAAATGGTAAAGTTTGGCACAAGTTTTGGCGCTCGCACCTTCCATACCAGAGCATCTCACAAGAAGGATCATAGTTTCCAAAAGGAGGCGCGGCACTTCGGACTCCAAATCGTTAGTTACTACATCGTTCCGCCTCGGAAAAAAATCTTTGTAAACAATCGTGGATATACCCTTGGTTTGATTTTCCGTCCCATTTCAGGTCTCGTCTGCTATGTTTAAGTCATTCTTTGCACTTACGTTGCATTTTAGTGCATATAAAGTCAAAAACCCTACTACAACTACATGTGGGTGTTTTAGTTAGGCTATACTTAGGCTACTCATAGTGGAGAGTGTCATATACTAGTATCATGCATATATATATACTAGTGTATGATACTACCTTTAATTATAGTGCATAGTATAATAGAGTAGTATCATAGATGATCATATTTATTGCCATGCATGACACAAATTAGAATCGCATTTAACATGATACGGTATCTACCTATATGTTACTCTAACCCTCTCTATCTTATTTACTTCTTTGCCACATCAGCATACTTGCTATTTCCGAGTGCACGATATCGGCTATGATACCACCACTATGGCCAACCTAATTATAGTGGGGAGTATCATATAACTATAGTATCATGCATATGATACTAGTGTATGATACTACGTACGTACCTTCATAGTGCATAGTATCATAGAGTAGTATCATAAATGATCGTACACTGGTACGCGTCAGTCCTAAACAAACGGTTTTTAACCCCTTTCCGCGACGGCATTTGGAACCGTTGCCAAGTGAGTGTGGGCGATACGGGGGTCCTTCCCACATGACCCAGAAACCGTCGGGGATAGGGAGCCTTGATGCATACAGTTGTCCCTATATAAACATTTCCGATATCTCGAATATCCCGAACGCTTCATCCTTGCTACTCGTTTGTGCTCGCATTGCCATCACAGTCGGAGTTTTGTGGTTCTGCCTAAAACCAGGCAGATTCTAGGCACGGGAGTTTTCCAGGGAGATTCTAGGCACGGGAGTTTTACGATGCCTGGCACATCACAAACAGTTCATGATTATAAACCGTGTACGATGGGTAGACAATCACACACATTTAGTTTTCCCGCACCATATGTGATAGTGTCTGACATCACACATGCTTTGCAAACAGCAACTGTGTGCATGCTTGCACACATTTCCTCTCTGTGAACCGTCTCGGATTATGGTGTATATCGCAAATGTTAGTGTTTTACCAACCGTGTGTGCCGTAATGACCTGCACAACGTAATTTCGCCCTAATTTAATTGCTGCTATTTAAAATTGTACCTAATTTAAACTTGAAAGTAGGCTATAGCTTTATTCATATCCATCAGGTTCAAACAACCAATGCATTATTCGATTCACAGGTACATATGTTTAAGAATTACATAAGTACCAAATAAAGAATGATGTACCAGGGTTCTATACTTGTACTATTACAGATGGTAAAGAAAGAGGCGACAGACATTCCAGTTGCTGAACAAGGTGAAGCGGAATGGCCCTATTGTGCTCTCCTGGATGCAGAAGGCATGCAGGACTCTAGTCCAACCCCTTGTGATGGTCGGCCGCCAATCATGTAGTTTGAGAGGTTATCTTGACTAAACTGCTTCAGGATCCACTGCAAAAGAAAAAAGATTCAGATATTGTCATCTAACACAACTCATTGCGGGCAGTAAAAAGAAGGCTACAGGGTTCTTACTTACCATCCTGCAGTTCACGGTTGTCTTGCATAAAGTGAAAACAAATAGTTTGATTGACATCTTTTGACCCATTTTAATAACAATCTTCATCAGTTTCCTCACTTGATGCTGGTTCATGAATATGTCATTGCCCCATACGCAGAAAGGGTCGAAGTGTGGATCTTTGGCAATGATATATGTACCTAAAAGCACCAAGTTAATATTAGAAGCTAAACAACAATTGAAAAATGATGTAGCACAACACTCCATCCATCCCATTATATAAGATTTTATTACATGTATATCTAGACATCATCAGAACATTAAGGTAACACTATTCCTTGTTGCTATGTAGCCTAGGATTGCATATTTAGTCATTCAGTACAATGCATGTTGCTAAACAACAATTGAAAAACGAAAAGGCATGTTAACTGCAATATCCTTAACAGCAACCAAATATCGTAATTCATAGTGGTATTGTTGAAACTGTTATTGATGAAATTGAACTGCAAGGCAAATAGTTGCACATATAGAGCATCACATCGTGAAGAACTGAAATAAAGAAGTCATAAGGACATCTCTAGGCGATCCTTAAAAAGTTAAAGGACTAAAACCCCTAGTGGATATATATACTCCAGCATTTTTTGGCCTTTTCTAGTCGATCCCCTAAACTTAAGGTTGTAAAGTTCAATTTGATCAAGTCCAAAGCAGGTTCAACCGAAAGTAGCATGAGTTCAAACATAAACATAGATAGTTTTGCATAACCAAACATAAAACATAAATTTAAACTAAGCTAAACTACTATCGGTCGAAGTAGAGGTCGAGCCAATCCTTCCTCGTCATGTACGGTGTGTCGCGAGCCGGGTCCGGGCCAGTACCGTCATCAGGGTTGTTGGGGAAGGCACTCCTCCACTCGTCGATGTTGATCTCCTCATCCTCGGGGCCCACCTCGACGCCCTCCGCGCCACCGTCGTAGCCGCCTTCGACCTCATCATCAGAGGAGAGCGCGATAACTTCGCCGCCCTCTATGCCGCCGTCCTCGCCGCCTTCGACCTCGTCATTGGAGGAGACCGCGATAACCTCGCCGCCCTCCGCGACGGCAAAGATCACCCACTCTGCCTCCACGAGCTCCGGGTGATGCCAGCGGAGCTCTTGCATGTAGGCCTCGTCGGTGGCCTCGGCCTCGAGGCGCTCCCACGCCTCGCGGTCCTCCTGTGCCATAGCCGAGCTCACCACCCCTCGCTCCGGCGGAACAAGGTCGACTGGACGTGTGCCGAAGGGGAAATTGAGCCTAGCCACCGCGTCGTGGTAGCGGACCTGCCAGTGGTCGTACTCCATAGCCGCGAGCTCGGCCGTGTGGAAGCTACCGAGCCACCGGCGGGTGTGGGTCTCTCGATCTGTAATCTCGGTGACCCATGTCCCCGACCGCCGCTGCCGGACCCCGAGGTAGGACTTAGTCGGCTGCCGGGTCCGAGGAAGGACGGGGAAGTCCTCGAACCAGCGTAGGGGCGCGGCGGCGGGCGGATCGGGGGACCGGCGACGGCGGATCGGGCCCGCGGAGGACGACGGGGACACATCGGCGGCCACCTCGCCAGCGTCGGGCGAAAAGGCCGCGATAAACCTCTTTTTGGCCATTGGCTCGTCGAGCTCCCCGGCACACAGGCAGAGGTTGAGGATGGAGGCGCCAGTGATGGCGGTGACCTACCAATGGTTTCGAGGGTTGTGTGTGTCTGTGTGAGCGGAGGTTTTTGGGTGTGTGTGGAGGGGGCGGGGGGCAAGGTTGTGTTTGAGGAAATACTGCGGCAACTGAAAATTTTACTAGGCGGGAGTAACAAGGCGGGGCTATTGAAAATTTGGATCAAGGGCGAGCAGATATTTTTGAGATTGCGAGGGATGCAGAGGCGCGAGTAAAATGCCGGGGCTACTGAAAATTTGAATCAAGGGACTGAAGTAGAGCGGGAGTAATAAACATTGCACACGGTCCGCACATACTAATCGTGTGCTATCAAACATTAAAACCTTCCAGGCGGTAGATATTTTCGAGATTGCGAGGGATGCAGAGGCGGGAGTTTTTGGGGAGTGAGCTAGTGTGCTTGACACGCCAGCTGTGGACTGTAGTCGACGCACCTTCTCGCGTAAGCCATAGGCGTACTATACACCAACGATGCTCCAAGATATTTTGTACAACATCTCACACGGTTGGTGATAATAAACTGTGTGGGATCTACTTGATTTGAATTACAATATGGGGTCACAGCGGCAATGGACGATGTTTGAATTGCTAGACCTTTTATCTGCAGTGAACATGCAACTATATGTGTGTCGTAAAAGAATTGGAATTATTTAGGGTTCGTTTGGAAATTTTATACATTAAACTGGTTTTCTAGCCATTTCACGTGCACAATTCAAAATTAAACTACATGCACATGCTCTGGTGCATACAAATTGGTTGAAAAAACAAATATGTGTCCTTCATTGCATGCTTAGGTCCCATGCAAGAAATGCGAATGAATTTTTCGGGGTTCGTTTGGCCTTTTTTATACATTACTGGGTTTTCTAGGCATTTTATGTGCATAATTCAAATTTGAACTACAAGCACATGCTCCAATGCACCAAAGTTGGTTGAAAAATCGCATGTGTGTCCTTGGGTGAATTTCTAGGTCCCATGCAAGAGATGGGAATGAATTTCGAACACCAGGGCACTGTTGATTGCCGGCAAAACATTGAGATACCTAGTTTTTAAATTCTAGTAAATTCAAAACTCGTCTAAAATTCATGAAACTTGGCGTGCTATCATGGAGCGGCATCAACATGCCGTGGCGAAATTTTTTTCCCATTTGGGGCAGGTTTGGGTATAAGCTTCTCACAAACCAGAGCTTCTCACAATAAGCATGATGGTTTCGATAGGGAACGTACCACCTTTGGGGACGGGACGATATCCGTTGCCTCTTATTGCTTTCAAAAAAATTCTAGTGTCAACATAGAACAACAGGAGTGTTATGTTTAATCTTGGAATTTTTCAGGGTTTGTTTGGCCTTTTTTATACATTAACTGGGTTTTCTAGGCATTTTATGTGCATAATTCAAATTTGAACTACATGCACATGCTCCAATGCACCAAACTTGGTTGAAAAATCACATGTGTGTCCTTGGGTGAATTTCTAGGTCCCATGCAAGAGATGGGAATGAAATTCAAACACCAGGGCACTGTTTATTACCGGCAAAATGTTGAGATGCCTAGTTTTTAAATTCTAGTAAATCCAAAACTCGTTTAAAATTCATGAAACTTGGCATGCTATCATGGAGCGGCATCAACATGTCGTGGTAAAAATTTTTGTCCCATTTGGGGCAGGTTCGGGTATAAGCTTCTCACAAACCAGAGCTTCTCACAACAAGCATGATGGTTTCGATAGGGAACGTCCCACCTTTGGGGATGAAACGATATCCATTGCCTCTTATTGCTTTCAAAAATTTTCTAGTGTCAACATAACAACAGGAGTGTTGTGTCAATTTTTGTGATTTTTCGGGGTTCATTGGACATTTTTATGCATTAACTAGGTTTTCTAGGCATTTTATGTGCATAATTCAAATTTGAACTACAAGCACATGCTCCAATGCACTAAAGTTGGTTGAAAAATCTAATCTGTGTCCTTGGGTGAATTTCTAGGTTCCATGCAAGAGATGAGAATGAAATTCAAACACCAGGGCACTGTTGATTGCCGGCAAAACATTGAGATGCCTGGTTTTTAAATTCTAGTAAATCCAAAACTCATCTGAAATTCATGAAACTTGGCATGCTATCATGTAGCGGCATCAACATGTCGTGGTAAAAACATTGTCCCATTCAGGGCAGGTTCGGGTATATGCTTGTCACAAACCAGAGCTTCTCACAACAAGCATGATGGTTTCGGTAGGGAACGTCCCACCTTTGGGGACGAAACGATATCCATTGCCTCTTATTGCTTTCAAAAAAATTCTCGTGTCAAGATAGAACAACAGGAGTGTTGTGTCAATTTTTGGGATTTTTCGGGGTTCGTTTGGACATTTTTATGCATTAAGTGAGTTTTCAATGCATTTATGTGCATAATTCAAATTTGAACTACATGCACATGCTCCAGTGCATATAAATTGGTTGAAAAAACAAATCTATGTCCTTGGGTTCATGCTTAGGTCCCATGCAAGAAATGGGAATGAATTTCAAACACCAGGGCACCGTTGATTGCAGGCAAAACATTGTGATGCCTGGTTTTTAAATTCTAGTAAATCCAAAACTCGTCTGAAATTCATGAAACTTGGCATGCTATCATGGAATGGCACGCGACATGCTGTGGCATTTTTTGTGTCCATTTTGAGAGAAGGCGCACTCGAATAATGACAGCCAACAACGGAACTTTGAAAAAATAGCTGCCACTTTAATATCTCAAACGTTTGTAGAATTCAAACCGTGTGCGTTCTGTTAACCATTCACGTCACGCCACGTGTCTTGGTTTTAATGGCTGTAGGAGGTGCCGGGCGGACAGCTGCTTGACCTTGACTGAACAGGAGGCGTGCGAGCGCAGGCTGACCGAGAGGCATGCAAGCTGTCCTCCAATGCGCAGGCTCACCGGGAAGCGTGCAAGTTGTACGCTGCGCAGGCTCACTGGGAAGCGAGCCCTTTGACTTCCATGGCCGCCCGCCTTCCTGACGGTTTTCATACACCACCGTTTGCGATTATTGCATCGCACATAGTTTCTCGAAGGGCCTCTGATCATAGTGTCGCGTTAGCAGCATCCTTCAGTAGTGGTATTTATTGCAATGCATGACACAAAGTAGTATAGCATATTTATTATGTTATGGTATCTACCTATGTTACTTCTTTGCCACATCATCATATTTGCTATTCCCGAGTGCATGATACAGGCTATGATACCCCCACTATGGCAACCCTAAGGTTGATCGTAATGGGAGTATCACAAGCGGTATAATATGCATGCCAACTAGACTTTTTGGATGATGTAGTGGCACACAGTTAAATGAGGTAAGAGAGGGTGTGGTATCATATCATGATACCGTATCATATTAAATGGTGGACTACTTTGTGTCATGCATGGCAATTAATAAGGCAACCTAAGATACTAACTTATGATACTATGCGAGGTAGTATCATATACTATAGTATCATATGCATGATACTAGTATATGATAAGGCTGGTTGTAAGGCCCCTCCCAATGCTCCACCTTGTACAGGTGCTAAGGCTGCCATGTAGGCAAAAAATCTGATGTGGCAAGGTAATTAAGAAGAGAGAGATGAGTGTGGTGACCCCAGGAAGAAACAATGCCAAGCACAAGAACCTAGGCAAAACACTTAAATGGAAGAATCCCACCAATGCATGAAGAACTTTAGTTGCAAAATCATTAAATGAAGGATACTTAGCACCAACAAGTTAAGCACCTATGCATTGGGGTCTTTAGTTGCTAAAGTATTTAATATGCTTAGCACCTCATGTAAGCACCAATATGCATTGGAAGCATCCTAATGGGGAGTATCATATACTAGTATCATGCATATGATACTACCTCCGTAACACGTGCATAGTATCATAAGTTAGTATCATGTAGTATTTTATTTATTGTCATGCATGACACATAGTATCATAGCATTTATTATGATACGGTATCATGATATGATACTTAACCCTCTCTTTCTTCATTTAATTCTATGACAGCTCATCAAAAATGCCTAGTTGGCATGCATGGTACTAGTTATATATGATACTCCCATTACGATCAGCCTAGCAAAGAAAGGTGTAAAAATCATTTGTGCATCGCTTTCCCAGTTTTCATCCGTTTGTTCGAGAAGCGGGGAGAAGTTTCAAACATTTCGGCCGCGAGGTGCAGCCACTGGCATAGGCCTAGGTGGTAGTTTAATCACATGAAATTTAGATGGAGTCCGGACATCATCAAAATCGATGTGTGCCCGTGGCATGCTCTCACGACCCCGTGGAAAAATATTGGTAAAGTTTGGCACAAGTTTTGATGATCGCTCCTTCCAAACCGGAGCATCTCACATGAAGGATCATGGTTTCCAAAAGGAGACGTGTCAAATCAAACTCCAGTGGCCGGTGACTTCATCGTTTGGCCTCATAAAAATTTCCACGGTATGCAATCACCATTATAGCACGGGTTTGATTTTCTGGCGCATTTTAGGTATCGTTAGCTATATTTAAGACTTTTTTGAGTTTAACATGCATTTTGTGCATAAAAATAAAATTACAACCAGAACTGCATGTGTTGTCGAAAGGGATGATGATCACCGTTTGATTTGGGAGCATCCAACGGTGCAGACGTACGATCCGTGGGGTTTGGGTTCTGGCCAATCAGAAAGCACGACTCAGATCGCGGGCGGGGTTTGGTCGGCACACGGATTTCATCAACGAACCGTGTGCTATTCGCAAACCAGATTGCATATTTTTGTTCACACATACTGTAGTGAGATCAATTGAGTGTGCTACCTCTATGATATAATAATAATAATAATAATAATAATAATAAAAATAACAAAAAACAGTTCATATTCATTGCCTGAGCTGACAACATATCAAGGTCAACATATTAACGGTTCTTACATCAACAGAAATCCGGGCATAACTCACAAATTCAGTACAGGCGACAGTTCTAAATTGAACGAGTTAAGTTGCAGGGTAGGCATAAATATTAGTCTTACAGCTTAATTCCCATGTACATGGGGGAACTGGGATCATGACGTTGACCCCGAATGAACTTGGGTTTTCTGATGATTTTACGCTGCTCTGTTACACGGGTGCATGATCCCTTGGCTGGCTACTCAGCAAATTCATCGTACTCGTCCTCATCGGCAACATCCTTGACACCCAGTACCCTCCTCTTCCCATGCATCACTGCATGGCAGTTCTTATGCAAGGGGTCTTCCGCAAAGAAAATCTGCGTAGCATCGCTGGCAAGAATGAACGGGTCCGCGTGATATGCCATCGTTGTCCTGTTAACACAGGTCTTCCTGTAATCATCAACCTTTACATGACCAAGAGGGATCCATGCGCACCTGAATAATGCCACCTTAACTTTCACATAGTCAAGCTCCCAAATCTCTTTGATGGTTCCATAGTATACCCTTTTATCAGCTTCATCTACGGTCATGCATTCTATTAGAACAGAGCTATTCTGATATGAGGTCTTCTGATCACGTTCCTCAATGTAGAACGTGTATCCATTTATGTCATATGCTTGGTACATCAACACCGTAGGTGATGGCTTTTGTGCCAACCACGTAGCAATGTCATCGATGGATCCTTGTGCCAAACGATTCTTCAGCCATTCAGCGTAGTTCTTAGTGTTCTCCATCATCTCCACATCTTATGAAGGCACCATTGGTAAGAAGCTTTGGCGTATCTACGCCAAGTGTTCTTCGGCATAAGCGTTGAGAACTGGGCTGTTAAGCAGTACCGTCAAATGGGCTTTCTCTGCCAATTCTCTGGGTGCAGCCATTTGCGTGCCAGCAAGGACCGGCTTACTTTTCAACCTTCCCTCGTGGAGAGAGAGGGGCAAACCTATAGGTCTTTGTTTCATGTATTCGGTGCAAAACTCAACCACCTCCTCCGTGGTATAATCTTGTAGGATGCTTGCCTCTGGATGGTTTCGGTTCCAACAAAAGCGCTTCAGTATTCCCATGAACCGCTCGAAGGGATACATGTTGCGAAGAAACACAGGACCACAATACTTTATCTCGTCGACAAGCTGCACAGTGAGATGGACCATGGCATCAAAGAATGACGGTGGGAAAAACATCTCTAGGGTGGACAATATTCTTGCAATATCATCTTGCATATGATCCAACTCTTCAGGATATACAACTTTCTGCCATAGTTGGTTGAAGAAATCATAGAGCCCAATGAGTGTGTTTCTTATTTCTTTGTCCATCAGATTCCTGATGGCCACCGGGAGGATTTGTGTCAACATTTATGGAAATCATGTGACTTCATGTGTCCCAACTTCATTTTACCTGAGCTCACATCCACGAGACTTCTGATGTTTGCGGAGTAGGAAGAGGGTGTCTTAACTGACAACAAATAGGTGAAGAACTGTGTTGCTTCTTTTGTACTGAAATTGTAACTCTGGCGAGCTTTGATGAATTTGTCATCATCTTCTGCTTCACTCTTGCGTTTTGATTGATCAGCAAGCATATTGAGCCGTGAACCATCACCATCCTTTCTTTTACCTTTAATCTTGAGCGGAGTACCAAGGATGCTTTCGCATACGTTATTCTCTACGTGCATGACATCGATGTAGTGACGTACACGTAGAATCTCCCAGTAAGGTACTTTCCAGAACACCAATTTCTTCTTAAACACTTGACCCTTGGGTGTTTGTTTCACCGTCAAAGGGTGCTTCTTGCCAAGCACAACATTAATTTGTTTAGCCATGTTGTGGACCACCTCCCCATCATAGGATCTTGGGCCCACACCTACCTATGCCGTACCATCAAATTTAGCTTTCGTCTTTTGGTATGGGTGATTTTTCTGTAAGAACCTACGATGACGCAAATACACGATTTTGCGCGAGTTGGGAAGAAATCTACTAGCTGTCCTAGCCATGCATGTGACACACCCTACATCTCCCTTTGTTTTCTTCCCTGGTGTGTTGCCTAATGCCGGCATATCTTGAATGGTGTGCATTAGCATCGCATGTAGATCGAAAATCTCCTTTCTATAAGCATCATAACATTTTACAACAGGCGCATCTATCCACACTGTCAGCAGTTCTTCTACCAGTAGTTGAAAGTAAATGTCGATGTCATTTCCAGGTTGCTTCGGGCCTGGGATAATCATTGACATCATAATGTTTTTTTCTTCATACACAACCAAGGAGCTAGGTTATATATGCACAGAAGCACCGGCCATATGCTGTGATTGGTGCTGATATCGCCAAAAGAATTCATCCGCCAGTACACTCCCCGAGCCTTATACTTCTAGGATCCTTGGCAACGTCTTCAAACTTATTGTCGATTAATTCCCACTGAGCCCCATCTTTCGGGGGCCTCATATACTTATCCGCAATTCGCTCATCATGATGCCACCGCAACCTCTTTGCCTCTCTAGGGTTTGCAAACAAACGCCTCAACCTTGGAATTAAAGACAAGTGCCAAACAACCTTGAACGGGATTCATGTCTTGATCTCGTCGTCCAATTTGTACTTGTCCTTTGCTCTCCTGCGCTTGTATCATGCATGCTTGCATGTGGGACATGCACGCAAATATTTGTACTCACCACGGTACAATATACAATCATTCACACAAGTGTGTATCTTTTGTACTTCAAGTTCCAATGGGCAAACAATTTTCTTCGCTTCATTCGTGCTTCTGGGGAGCACATTATCTTCTGGAAGAATTTCTTTGAAAAGACCTAACATATCTGTGAAGCCCTTGTTTGATAGACCGTTGCTGCTTTAAATCTGAGAAGTGCCAGGGTGGCACTCAACGTGGAATATTTATTTTTGCAACCTGGATACAATTCTTTCTTGGAGTCCGCATTAATGGTTGGCAAATCCTTGTACCCAATCATATCCTTTTTTGGGCCCTCAAAATCTGCAATCATAGCAGCAAAATCTGGCATATCAAGATCGTCGTCATCTACGTCGACGTCTTGGTTTTCCAGTGGGTGTTTCGGCTTTCCGGTGTTCCATTGGTAGCTTGATGCCTCTGCCCCGATGTTAGATTCAACATCCATGTGACACTGATCGGGGTTTGGCATCTCGCAGCCCTGGGTATCTCCATCCATGACCTCCTCTTCACCGTGTCTGGTCCAACGTGTATATCCATCCATGAATCTCCGAGAGACTAAGTGCCACCGGACATCTGCAACTTCATGTGACTCCGTATTGGCACAATCAGTACATGGACACAGGATGTAATCCGCATCACCAATTCTCCTCTTTGTACTTTCAGCCAAATTCATGAACTCTGTCATGCCACTGATAAAATTTGCGGTTGTCCGATTCTTCATCCATCGAGATCGTTCCATCTGCACCACACGAATGGTAATTAAAAACAAAACAACAACATTAATACACGGATTAACTGTTGCCCAAAGATGCGTGCATAAATCATAAGTTTTTATTTTCATAATTACTGAGGGCGATCCATATTGTTATCCAGACATGTAATGACAAAAATTAATGGCCAGTCAATTTACACGCAGAGTACTAGTACATCACTACCCTTAGGAATTGAATACCTTAATTAAGCCACTCACGACAAGAATACCTTAATTAATTTGCCGTGCGGTGACCTCCGCCCAGCAAACAGAGAAGCGCGATGCGGCGGCACGCCGAGATAGTAGGGTCGAGGAGCAAAGCTTAGTGCGGCTGCCGCCTGAAGTTCGACCTCCACTATCCCGCCATCGACCGTGATGGATGTGCTTGAATCACGCCGCCACCGACCTTGATGGTTGAGCTCCTCCTATCTCCCGCCGCAGGCCGAGGATTGGCCTCCTATGATGCCGCCACCGCCCACCGACCGAGGATTGACCTCTTCTCCGGTAGCTGCTGCCTAGGCCGCCGCCGCCATCTCTATATGCAGAGCGGCAATTTTTTTTGGACGGATATCCGCAGAGCGGCTGTTTACACGGTATCACTGTAACTCAATTATATGTACAGGGTAGTACATCACATACGGTTATGTAACGGCAACCATGTCTCACCTACGTTGTCTTCTCACATGGTTTTGTGCGGAAATCGTGTGTGACATTGTAATACCTAACACAAATGACATGTATAAACAGTGTGCCGTATACAACATATAGTGCCATAAGTAGTTCCCGACCGTTAGCTTATCCCCAATATTTTCCCCATTTCCCCCAAACCCCTACATAGCCTCCAAATTCCCTCGCGTGGCGCTGGCATTGGGGGAATGCGGATGAGTGGTGCTGATGGTTTCGGTGCGGCTGCTCCTGCTCATATCGCCGCCACGACGGCAGTCGCCGCCAAGCACTTGCCTAAGGTCATCAGAAGGCAGGTGTACTACGGATCCGAATCGTCCTGTCAGGTTCCAATCTATCCTGATCTTTTTTAGCATGTCCGAAGTAGCTCCTTGTTGAATCTGTCCTGGATGAACCTCCCCCCACCGCCACCCCCCCCCCAGGAAAGCGATCTACCGCTGGATCTAGAGCATGACTCCAAACTCCCGCAACACGAGTTCGACTCCGAGTTTTGCACCACCGAGAAGTACCAAAAGCTGAGTTGTGTGCATGGGCACACCCCCGCTCGATGTGTATGCACGGAGGGATTCGACATTGGCAGGCAGTTTCTCAGTTGCCCCTTAGAGGTTAGTGCTAAGTTCATCATTTTACTTGAGTTAATGCCACCGCTCATCCTGAATACTATTTAACATTGGCAGGGATATGAGGCTTATGCCTTTGTTAACTGGCCGGATGAAGAATGGCATGGCAGGGCTTCGAGTGTTATCACCAAGCTCGCAGAAGATAATGTAAAGCTGAAGAAGAAACTGGCTGATTTGGAATGTACAATCAGTACAATGAAGCAAGAAAGAATCAATCACAGGCAACAGATGAAAGCAAGAGACAAGAAGGAACTAGCATGTGTAGTTGTGGTTGTCGCATTAGCCATGTTCTATGTGCTGTTTGCAATGATGAGTAGGGGTTTTGTTTGATAGTATTGCTAAAGCACATCTAGATGTGCTCTAAGTATTGCACATCTAGGTCCTATGCCATTGATGTTACGCAGAGATTCGTGCATATATTTCCTTTGTCTTTTTTCATTTCCTTTGTAGTTTGATTATTACTGGCTTTATCAATAAGAAGAGCTCAATGTATTGCTTGCCAACTGTCCTACTCCGTTCGTACCGGTACCGGTGCATAATCCTAAAACTTGTTCCTTGTTTTTCTCCTAAAAAAAGAAACCAGCCAAATAGCCAATAGGAGTCCTGTGCAACCCCAGGAATTGGGAGCGACTGGGTACAAATAATTGCGGTTGATTATATCAGCGGTTAGATAATACGTCAACCCCCACTTCAATTGGCATTTCCTCTTATCTGCATACCCCGCTTAAGTGCCCACCATCTTCATCGTCCCCGGTAGGCCGCGCTACACACTGGCACACACTCTGCAGCCATGTCGAGCGACAACGAGGACGACGGTTCGGCCAGCAGTCTGGCGCCCGATGATAGGTCAGCATCGGAATCATCCCGCTCATCTTCCATGAGTCCGGTGTCGAGCCCAGACCTCAATTATATCCGGATCATGGAAGGGACGCCGCCTCCGGAGTCGTCAGACAACAACCAGACGGACGAGGAGCCGTCGGAGGACGAAGAAGAGGACGACAATGAGGAGGAGGAGGAATGGTTGAACGAGGAGGAGGATGACGACGACAGCATCAACGATGACGACTGCGGCGGCGATGAAAAGCCAACAGTCAGCGGCAAGAAGCATCCTCACCAAGACGATATCGCGAGGCCATCCAACAACAACAACAACAAGAAGGACTAAATTAAGCAGACTGTATATATCTCTGTTTCCATTCGCTCATATTAATTTGTTATCTCTGTTTATCCTGTCAATCTCATCGCAGACGGCTAGTAATACATATTCGACAGAGTTCTTCTACATTATTGCCCACAGGTTGGTTTGTTGAATTGTGTGCCCTGACGAGCACACAATTCACAAAAAAGACCGTATGGGTTGTCTATAATGATCGCACACAATTCTGATTACCGACATGTTTGCCGCGTATAACACACATCTTGTTACGCCGAATCGTTTGTGTTCACCTCGATCATCGCAAATGGTTCATTGGAGCAAACTGTATGTCGTATATCGCACACACCTTGATCTGGCTGCCCGTTTCTGTTGTTCTGTCTCATTGCAAACGGTTCGTATGGATCAACCGTATGCCCAACATCGCACACGCAACTAAAATCTGAACCGTGTTTGATGTATCATTCATCGCAAATGTTTTGCATCTTTTTTGATGGTTTTTTACATCACCATTTGCGATTAATGCATCGCACACAGTTTTGTCAAAGGGTCTCTGATCGTAGTGTCGCGTTAGCATCATCCTATTGTAGTGAGGGTAGGTATTCGTACCTCGTAAAGCGTATGAGAAAAGACGATGAGATTTTAGGGCTTATGATGTACAAAGCAAAGCCGGAGGATGAGTGGAAGCCGGTAGTTGTGTAATTGGAGTTGTGATGTACTTTTAGTTTGTTTATCACTATCTATAGAAGTTTGCTATATTCACCCGAGATGTGTATGCTACCTTATCTACTTTTAGTTTCTTGATCTGAGATGTGTATGCCACCTTATCTACTGAAGTTTTTTTTGTTTATGGCTGACAATTTCAATATTGTGGATCTGAGGACACCATGCAACATGATTACCATTTTTTAGCATTTTTCATTTCTATAATTTATTTCAATGTGTTGTAGAAATTGCATGGATGATAATCATATAAAATGGTTGGAAATTAGAGTTTTCTTTGTGGGTACTGCCTACATTCCTAATGTGGAAGGTGAAATTGATTTTTCATAATTTATTGGGCCAGACTGGAGCACGCCTGTAGTTCGAATTTGAATTACTAGATGTATATCACCAAAAAAAATCAATGAAAAACGGCGATATCACTCGGAAATTCATGAAAAATTGGCAGCTGCAAGCACAAGTGGTATATATCAAGTTAAAATTGTGAGGGCATGAAAGTGCGTTATATCGACTAGAGGGGGGTGAATAGGCGATTTTTATGAATTCTTCACTGAGGAATTTGCTAGTGAGGAAATTCCTTAGCGAAGAACTACTTGCAGCGGAATAAGTACTCAAAAGTATGCACAGCAGAACACAAGCATGGTCATCATGATGAAATGAAGACAAGCACAGAGTACAGAAAGCGTAAACACAGGATGAAGACAAATAGACTGAAGAAATTGAACTGAGGAAATTGAGGAAGTCTTCAGTCAAAGTCTTCAAACACAGACATGTCAAAGCATACAACACAGTACTGAGGAAATGAAAGAGTTGAGGAAATAGAACGAGTTGGCTTCGTGAAGACAATGATTTGGTAGACCAGTTCCAACTGTTGTCTCAGTTGTACGTCTGGTTGGAGCGGCTAGGTATTTAAACCTGAGGACACACAGTCCCGGACACACAGTCCTCACCGTATTCTCCTTGAGCTAAGGTCGCATAGACCTCGCCCAATCACTCGTGGTAAGTCTTCAGGTGACTTCCAAACCTTCACAAACTCGGTCACTCGGCGATCCATAATTTCCTCTTGGATGCTCTAGACCATGACGCCTAACCGTCTGGAAGAAGCACAGTATTCAAAGGTAACAAGCGTCGGATCCCCGCAGGATCAATCTCTTCAGTGATGCTCAATCACTTGGGTTTGTAGGTGTTTGGGTTTGGGTTTTCCTCACTTGATGATTTTCGCTCAAAGTCCTCGGAGGATGGGATGCTCTCAATTGACAAGTGTCAGTTTCTCTCGGAGCAGCCAACCAGCTAGTGGTTGAAGGGGCGGCTATTTATAGCCTAGGGAGCAGCCCGCCATGATAAGACATAAATGCCCTTCAATGATATGACCGTTAGGTGGGTAGATATTTTGGGACAACTGGCGCATAGCACAGCAACGGTCGGAATTTTGAGTATCAAATTCCTCAGGGCTATCATGTTCCTCACTGTGTAGGCAATCCGCACTGGCGAATTCCTAACTCCTCAGTCAGAACAAATTCCTCAGAAACCAGAAGAACTTCGTCTCTGTCACTAAAGAATATGACTGAACTGTATGAGATTTCCAATGGCTTCACTCGAAGGGATTGGTAGGTGTAGGATTTTGAGTTGAGCATCACATGGAAATTTTTCCTTAGTATTTCCTCGACCCCCTTTAACAGTACGGTGTTTCCTATGACTCAAGAAAGAGAAAATGAAACTACGAAAACAAAAGTCTTCACGCTTCATGTTCCTCAAATGAATACCAAGTCTTCAAGGTCACACCAATTTCTTCACTTTCAAAGTCTTCAGAAAGTCTTCAGAAATCCAAAGTCTTTAGTCGAAGAACTTCATTTTTAGGGGTCGACTTTCTCTGTAAATATCAAACTCCTCATAGACTTATAGACCTGTGTACACTCACAAACGCATTAGTCCCTTAACCTATAAGTCTTCAATACACCAAAATCACTAAGGGGCACTAGATGCACTTACAATCTCCCCGTTTTTGGTGATTGATGACAATATAGGTTAAGTTTTCAACGGGAATAAACATATGAAGTGTAAATACTGATATTGAGGAATTTGATTGCAAGATATAGAAGAACTCCCCCTGAAGATGTGCATAGTGAGGAATTTGCTTTTGAAGCAATGCACACTTGAAGAGTTGAATCATGGAGATCTCCCCCTATATCTTGTAATTCATACACGCATTTGACATAATATATGAAGAATTTGAAATCCATGATGAAATATGGTGACTGATGTAATTCAGCATGCGTGCAATAACATTAACGAGGAATAAGCATGCAGAAGAAATAACAAAAGTATTAGGCCACCATAGAGTTTAAGTTTACAACTCGATCCAACAAAGTCATCAGAAGAACGAGAGTTGTAACTTTAGAAGAAAAAAACGCCCATATAAGATAGACCCGCTTGAAGACTACCTCAAATTTCTCCCCCTTTGTCATCGAATGACCAAAAGGTTCGAAAATGAGGACTAACGCCCCTGAAGAATATCAAGGTGATGAAGGAGCGTCAGCATTGTTGGGGTCGTTCATTGTAGTAGGGCCTGCCGCAGTGTCGTCCAAGTCTTCATGTTCATCAGTGTCACGTGATGAAGAATAGGAGCTGGACACCAAGGAAGGAACCTTGACCTCCTTGTACTTCTTCGGAGGAGGTGCTGCCCAGTCAAAATCTTCCTTGAGACCCATTTTCTTCATATCTTCTTCACCATATATGTGCGACAGAACAGCCCAGGTGCGGTTGATGGTTTCATGAAGGTAGTAATGGTTTTTCTTCACTGCATTGTGAGTAGCAGTCATATTGTGAAGAATTGAACCAAACTGATGTAACACCCCGGATGTAACTTTCCATAATTGTAACTCCGACTCTTGCCATTTTCGGCTATGTGTTATGATATTCCCTCCGTGGTCGGGTTTTGTTTCTCGTTTTGCATTTTGTTCATGTCATGCATTTCATATCATGTCATCTTGTGCATTGCATTTGCATACGAGTTCGTCTAATGCATCCGAGCATTTTCCCGTGTTCCGTCTTGCAATCCGGCGCTCCTATCTCCTCCGGTGCACCCCTCTTGTTTTCTTTCGTGTGCGGGTGTCAAACTTTCTCGGAATGGACCGAGGCTTGTTAAGTGGCCTTATTATACCACTCGGAGACCACCGGTCAAGTTTCGTTCCATTTGAAGGTCGTTTGGTACTCCAACGGTTAACCGGGCATCCGCAAAGTCCATTTGAGTGTCCAGCAAAAACCCCCTCTAAAACCAGCCCAAAACCCACCAAACTCTCTTCCATGCTCTAGGTCGTTCGATCACGATCGTGTGGGCGAAAACCGCACCTCATTTGGACTCTCCTAGCTCCCTCTACCTATAAAACTCCTTCCCCTCCCGTAAACGAACGCAGTCCAAACCCTAACCTCGTCCCTCCGTGCAGCCGGACACGTCCGGGCGGAGCCGGACGCGTCCACCGCCGCCGCCCCGACGAATCGCGAGCCGCCACGTCGCCCGCCGGACCTCCCTCCGCCGCCGGCCCGTTCAGCCCACGAGGGGCCCACCCGAGCCCGCGGATCCCCGCGCCGCCGCCTCCCGCGTCCGCCGGCCCCGCCGCCGCGCTCGCCGCCGTTCGCCGGTCCTCCGCCGGCCGGTCCGCCGCGGGCGCCGCCTTCCCCGCCGCCGCAGCGGGCGCCCCCCCCCCCGGTCGCCGGCCACCCCGCCTCCTCTTCCTCCGGCCGCGGCCTCCCTCTCCTCCATCGCCGGCCCCGAGCTCGAGCTCCTCTGCTTGCGCGAGATCCAATCGGTGAGCCGTAGCGTTGACTTTCTCGATCTCGTTTTTTTCTCAGTCCTCTTAATTTTACAGCAAGTGCTCATGTTCTTCAGTGCATAACTCCTTGCATGTAGCTCCGTTTCACGCGTGTAATATGTCAAATTGTTTGTCCCATGATGCTCCACATTTCGTTCAATTGCACCATGTTCATTAGAGGTCATCTTGATGCCCAAATATCTGTTGCAAGAGGGCTAGTTGCTGTTATCCTCTGGTTCTTAGCAGAACTTTGAGATTTGTCATTTTTGTATCATTAAATCTGTGCATCTAGTGGGCATGAGCTCTACATGTGTTTTGTTGTATGCCATTCCATCTTTCCAAGGGTGTATGCCATGTATTTTTGTGATCTTTGTGGTGACTAGCACAAGCATGCAAACTAGGCTCCGTAATGTTTCTGATTTCAGGGACAGTGATTTCTCCAAGTCCTTGTCTGCTGTTATTTTGTTGCCATGTAAAGTTGATGCTACAGAGAGATCCATGCATATTTTGGAGATATTCAGTAAGGATGTTTTGTAGCTATTATTGTAACTGATCTATTCCAGCCCTTGTTTGCAATTATGGAGTGTCATAGCATGACTCAATCTTGCTCTACTTTTGCTATAAAATATTTCTGGCAGATTCTCAACATGATATGCAATTTTGCCAAGCTTATTGTAGTTGATCCGTACATGCTATGCTCTTGCTCTTTCCATTGATAGCTTCATAAACATGCCATCTTGCTGTAGGTATACTTGTGTTATCATGCATTTCTTTGTGGTGAGTGCATCAAGCTCACCAACATGCCTACATATTATCGTTTCTGCCATGCTCTGTTTTCTGCCAAGTCTGGAACCTGATAACGAAACTTGCTATGTTCACATGCTTGCCATCATATCTTCTGTTCCTTTTTGGCTTATGGTCAGTAAGGGACTTGTGTCATATGCATTTAGTAGAACACTGCCATGCCTTGTTTTGCTATGTTAAGTTCCTGTAGCATGTTGATTTCGTGCTCTGAACATTGCTACCTGATGCTGTTTTCTGCCATGTCCAGTTTTTCACCAAGTCTGTGATCCTGTTATCTTTTGCACTTTTTCCATGCTTGTTTGAGCTTGATATGTTGTGCACTAGCCGTAGCTCAGTGTTCATCTTTTGTCAAGCATCTCCTGTAGATTACTGTCATATGCTTTGTTGCTATGTTGGAGTGCTGTAGCATTGTTGCTTGTTGCATTTTAAGTGCTATCATGCTGTTAATCGCAGATTCGTGTCATTCTTGTTTTGCTTGCCATTTGCAAACCGTGCATCCGTTCCCGGTGATCTTTATATCGATTTCGACCGAAATCATCTCATCTTTCCAGTGGCATGCTTGGTTTTCCAAGTTACTACCTTGTTCATCTTTTTCCTTCCGGAGCACGCATATGCATCGCATATCATATCTCGCATATCATACATGTTTCGCATCATGTTGCTTGTGCATTTCTCGTGATTGATTGTGGTTCCGTTGCTTGTGTTCTTGTCTTGGGTAGAGCCGGGAGACGAGTTCGTGAACGAGGAAACTGTTGAGTACGCTTGCAAGGATCAAGCTTTCGACAACTCTGAGAACCTTGCAGGCAAGATGACCACCCCTCGAAATCACTTCTATCTTTGCTATGCTAGTTGTTCGCTCTATTGCCATGCTGCGCTACCTATCACATCCTATATCATGTCTCCCATTTTGCCATGTCAGCCTCTAACCATCCTTTCCTAGCAAACCATTGTTTGGCTAAGTTACCGCTTTTGCTCAGCCCTTCTTATAGCGTTGCTAGTTGCAGGTGAAGTTGAAGTTTGTTCCATGTCAGAACATGGATATGTTCGGATATCACAATATCTCTTATTTAATTAATGCATCTATATATACTTGGTAAAGGGTGGAAGGCTCGGCCTTATGCCTGGTGTTTTGTTCCACTCTTGCCGCCCTAGTTTCTGTTATACCGGGATTATGTTCCTTGAGTTTGCGTTCCTTACGCGGTCGGGTGATTTATGGGACCCCCTTGACAGTTCGCCTTGACTAAAACTCCTCCAGCAAGGCCCAACCTTGGTTTTACCATTTGCCACCTAAGCCTTTTTCCCTCGGGTTTTCTAGAGCCCGAGGGTCATATTTATTTAAACCCCCGGGCCAGTGCTCCTCTGAGTATTGGTCCAAACTATCAGTCGCCGGTGGCCACCAGGGGCAACTCTAGGCTGGCCTATCGGAAGCTTGGACAATCCGGTGTGCCCCGAGAACGAGATATGTGCAGCTCCTATCGGGATTTGTCGGCACATTCGGGCGGCTTTGCTGGTCTTGTTTTACCATTGTCGAAATGTCTTGTAAACCGGGATTCCGAGACTGATCGGGTCTTTCCGGGAGAAGGTTTATCCTTCGTTGACCGTGAGAGCTTATGATGGGCTAAGTTGGGACACCCCTGCAGGGTTTTATCTTTCAAAAGCCGTGCCCGCGGTTATGAGGCAGATGGGAATTTGTTAATGTCCGGTTGTAGAGAACTTGTCACTTGACCCAATTAAAATACATCAACTGCATGTGTAGCCGTGATGGTCTCTTCTCGGCGGAGTCCGGGAAGTGAACACGGTCTGAGTTATGTATGACGTAAGTAGGAGTTTAGGATCACCTCTTGGTCATTGCTAGTTGACGACCGTTCCGTCGCTTCTCTTCTCGCTCTCTTTTGCGTATGTTAGCCACCATATATGCTTATTGCCGCTGCTGCTCCACCTCATTACACCATCCTTTCCTATAAGCTTAAATAGTCTTGATCTCGCGGGTGTGAGATTGCTGAGTCCCCGTGACTCACAGATTCTACCAAAACAGTTGCAGGTGCCGACGATGCCAGTGCAGATGATGGGGTCGATCTCAAGTGGGAGTTCGACGAGGAACGTGGTCGTTATTATGTGTCTTTTCCTGATGATCAGTAGTGGAGCCCAGTTGGGACGATCGGGGATCTAGCATTTGGGGTTGTCTTATTTTCATCTGGATTTTGACCGTAGTCGGTCTATATGTTTGTATTTTGGTTGATGTATGAATTATATTTATGTATTGTGTGAAGTGGCGATTGTAAGCCAACTCTTTATCCCATTCTTGTTCATTACATGGGATTGTGTGAAGATGACCCTTCTTGCGACAAAACCACTATGTGGTTATGCCTCTAAGTCGTGCCTCGACACGTGGGAGATATAGCCGCATCGTGGGCGTTACAACTGACGCTTGACCCATTTGTGATTGCGATCAACCTTCTGGTGAAGACTGAGGAGTAGCTCACGGTCAGTCATCACCCTGGGAGCTGTGCCTTGAGGATTTTGCTTGGGTGCGTTGGCGGCAGAGTCATGGGTGGTAGAGTCATCATTGGTGGAGTAGGATGCAGCCTTGCGAAATTGACCATCCAATGGACGAATGCCTTCATCCTTTACAGCAGTAGCCTTGCCCTTTTCATCAGCTGAGGAAAATGTCCGTTTGAGGACTTCAATCGGGGGCAAGTAGCTGCAATGATTCAGTGTATCAGCTTTGTAGTTGAGTGAAGACCTTGTTCTGATGAATCTCGTAATCCACGGAGCATAAGGCTTCAACTCAAATGGTGACATTGCGACATTGGCCAGAGTCCTCATGAAGAAATCATGGAAGTTGACGGGAACGCCATGAATGATATTGAAAAGCAGATTCTTCATGATGCCAACGACTTCTTCTTCATTCGAGTCATGGCCCTTGATAGGACTCAATGTCTTCGTCAGAATGCGATAGACAGTCCGAGGCACATACAACAATTCCTTCACAAGGAATTTTGTTCTTGGGGCCTGACCTGGCTTCAATGGCTTCATCAGCACTTGCATATAGTGATCTGTAAGCTCAGGTTCCTTGTAGACTCAACAAGCACCTTCAAGGGGAGGACTGAGAGGCAAAGCACGAAGCAATTCAGTAGCTGGTGCCTTGTAGTGAGTATTTTCAGACATCCAGTCCAGCACCCATGAATTCACATCTTCAGAGTCTCCGGTGATGTGCAGAGTTGCATAAAATTGAAGAATGAGCTCCTCATTCCAATCACAGATATCAGTGCAGAAATTTAACAGTCCAGCGTCGTAAAGAACACTGAGGACTGGCCCGAAGCACGGCAGAGATTCCATATCCACGTGAGGAATGTGCTCATGATTGAAGACTTTGTCTTTGTTGAACAACACTGAGGAATAAAAATTTGCCTGGCTGGCAGTCCAGAAACGCCTCTTCCTAATGCGAGCAGAGTCATATGGGTTGTAATCAGTGAAGAATATGTGCTCGCCGAAGAAATCATCAGCCTTGAATTTTTGCTTCCTTGAGAATGGATCCTTTGGCTTGGGCAGAGGAGTGTCAGTCAATTGCATGATGACCTCAGGAATCGCAATCTCAGGTTCTTCAGGCTGAGGAATTTCGGGTTCCTCTTCAGTGGCAGCCTGGTTCTTCAAATCTTCATTTTCATTTTCTTCAGCACTAGCGGCTGGAATGTCTTCATGAGCTTCATCAGATCCCATTTGAACTGTAGTTGCTGGGGACTGAGGAATTTGTTGCAATGGAGTGAAGAGTGGAGAATTGGGGTGCTGACTTTCCCAAAAGTCATCATTCATCACTGGTGTGGTACAGCCAATGTCCACATCTTCATCTTCCATTTCTTCAACGCCAGCCTCTTCATCAGTAAACTGAGGCATAGGCGAGGAAACAATGGGGGTTGAAGGGATTTTATCCACTTCAATTTCTTCATCCATCTGCTCTGACGAAGCAGCAGAAGGATTTTCTTCATCAGATCCGCTAGGGATCACATATTCTTCATCAAAAGGGATGATTTCCTTTGATGGCATGGAGGAAACTGGAACAGCATCAATTGGATTAGCAAATGAGCTTGTGAATTTCTTCATCTTCTTCGGTGCTGAAGAATCTGAAGGAGCTGATGATTTCCTTTTCTTCACTGTTGCACGCTCTGCAGCCATGGTCTTCTTCACATCTGATGCAGATGGAAGGATTGGAGTTGGAGTAGGCGTAGGAGGAGCAGAGGAATGTGGTTGATTTTCTTCAGAAGCAACTGATGTAGTTGCCCTGACCTCTTCATTTTTCTTCAGGCGCACCACTAGTGTGTGCCCTGGCAATTTCATCAGCGGCTGGAATGCAGTCATCAGCCCTGGAACTTATATTTTCTTCAGCAGCCTGATTTTCATCAGCGGTGCTGGCATGTTCTTCAGTTGGCTGAGCAGATGCTTCAGCCTGAGGAATTTCTTGTTGCGATGGGGCTGCAACATTTGAGGTGAACATCTTAGTCAGTTTAACAAACCTAACCTTGGCTCCTTTCCAATCAGCACAGTAAGCATTGAAATCATCATTGAGGACTTTGATTTCAGACTGGATCTTCACAAGTTCATCGGTTGTCATAGAGACAACGTTGTTCTTCAGGAATTTCTCCTTCCCGTACTGCGCTTTCTTGAGCTGCCTGGCCTTCTCAAATTTCCATTTTTCTTCTTGGATGAAGGCAGTTAGCATATGACTTTGACCAGGAGTCAGCTTGAAGTCAGGCATAGGAGTGTTTGGGTCCTTGTGCCAGAGATCAATGTAGTCGAGGATCAACTTTGGATCCAAAAGCAGTGGCACATTTGTGCCCTTGGCTCTAGCGGCCCTGACTTGCCTATCTCTGATGATTTCAGCAAGTTCTTCATCGTCAGCTTCGTCTTCTTCAGACGGCACTTGGAAGGTGACCTGCTTCTTGTGAAGACTTGGGCGACAGCCTCGTCCAGCAATGGTCTTTGTCTTCAGTAGAGAGGGTCCTGTTGAAGAATTAGGTGCAGCTGAGGAACTAGCTGAAGCTCCTGAGGCAATAGAGATGCCTGTAGTCCTTTAGCACGTGGCAAGATGCACAGGTGCTGAGGATTTGGTCGGAGCAGCTGAGGACTTTGGAGGAGTGGGAGCGGCTTGAGGAATTGGTCGTGAGGGCTTAGCTGAGGAAATTGGCTGTGATGGCATTGAAGAAGAAGCACTTGGCTTGTGCATGGGCTTCTTTGCCATGGATTTCTTCGGCCTTACAGAGGCCTCAGCGGCAGCAGCAGTGGAGTCTTCGTTGAATTTCCTCACTGCATCTTTTGCCTGTTTGGCCTGGCGCTTGGCCCATTCTTCAGGAAAATCCTCACCGCGCTTGATGCTAGTGGGATCTGCTTCTTGGCCAGGTGCCAATGGTGGTCTTGAGCATGGAGGAGTAACGGCGAATTTCTTCATGTATTTTGGAGTCACATACCTGTACTCCCTCCACTCTTTTGCCCATCTCCTCTCTATCCTCTGAATGCGCACCTTGCACTGATTTTTATCTTCCTCAGGGGGTGTGCAGTACCCAGCATAAATGTCCTCAAGGATTTCAAAGGCAGTATTGATTTCAGGCCTCTTTCCTCCTTTCTGTGGCTTCTTTCCATCAGCCATTTTCTTCAGTTGAGGAATTTGAACAATTGAACTCTCTGAAGAAGTATGCAACTTTTCTTCGAGGAACACTGCAAATGAGTTAAGTTGATGAGAACCTAGTGATTCAGCAGCGGACATGAGTACCTGTGAACAGAGTATAGTTGCGAGGAATTTGGAGAGTTCATATGCGTTCTCAGAAGGTTTTTCATAAAGAACAAGTTTGAGGAATTTGACCAGATGAGTCTTGAAGAATTTCACTAAGCGTTCTTTGTCTTAGGTTCCAGAGTTGTATAGATGAAGATCCACACAATTGAGGAATCTTGAAGAAAAATGATGCTTAGAGAAACGAATCAAGAACAGATGACATGTGAGGTGTTCAATGTGTGAAAAATTGGAGGAATAAACACCTTTGAAGATTTTGTGGGAATCATTTGAATCAAAGAGGGCAGTAAAAGTAACTTTTAATTACCTTGGACGAAGAACACGATGAACTGACAGGTGGAGAAGTGAAGTTCGTCTGTGCAGATCTTCCACGCCCTAACCCGGCGGAGCAAGACAGCTACGGCGGTGGCGGAGTGAAGATTTCCGCGGCCGGCGTGAGTACGGCGGTGACGAGGTCGAGCCAGTGAAGCTCTTCCTCACCGGAGACGATGAAGTAGCGGCGGCGCTAGGGTTTGAGAAGCTCGAGCGGGAGAGAGGTCGAGCGGAGTAAAGGAAGTGAGGAAGGGGAGAGGGGGTATTTATAGCCACGGTGAAAAACTGTTCGCCCGAAGAAATTGGACGAACGTGCCCCTGACCCTTCTCATTCGCTTGACATGTGTCACCCACGTACTGAGAAGTGGAGATCATGTTAGATCGTGGGTGAATAGATAACTATATCGTGGGATGCGGAACGGTTTGAGCGGCAAAGCCGAAAATTTGGATAAGGTAAGTTAAAAGTTCCGTTCGCAAATTCTTCAGCTGACAAGGACACAGTGAAGATTTTGAACGAGTTTCAAATAGAACGCATATGAAGAATTTGTGAATAGATTGGGTTGAGTATAGCATAGAGGGGGAAGGGTCCGATCACATTCACTTAGCAGAAAAACCAACTTGAAGAATTAGCCATAAGTGAATGCTGTAGAGGACATAAACTCATATATATATAGCCAATGAAGAAAAACGACGGAGAAGGTGAAGACAATGCAAAGTTGAAGAATATGAACAACTGAGGAATTTCAAAAACTGAGGAAAAACTCAAATTGAAGATTTTCAACTTTTGTGGTGGCGTGACCCACCGTATAAGAATGATGATTTCAGACACCGCGTACAATTGTCGTAGGGTTCTGAGAATCAAATTCTTCATTAATTTCTTCACACTTAGAGTGTTATTCTTCATTGATTGAAGAAAAACGTTTCTTCATGTGTTGCACATCTAAGTCATCAATTTTGCATAAGTGTTAGGATGAGTGTCCTTTTCAAAGAACATTTGAAGATTCTAGGATATTTAGCTCACACCACAACTTGCTAAATCTCTTCTCATCCAAGGGCTTTGTGAAGATATCGTCTAGCTGTTCTTCAATCTTCACATGCTCAATAGAAATGTCGCCCTTCAACACATGATCGCGAAGGAAATGATGACGAATCTGAATGTGCTTTGTCTTCGAGTGCTGAATTGGGTTGTGAGCAATCTTGATGGCACTCTCATTGTCACGGAAGAGGGGCACATTCTTCACGTTGACGCCGTAGTCCTTGAGAGTTTGCTTCATCCACAGCAATTGAGCACAGCAAGAACCAGCAGCAATGTACTCAGCTTCAGCAGCAGATAGTGATACGCAGTTCTGTTTCTTCGAGGACCAACAGACCAAAGATCGTCCGAGGAAATGACATGTACCAGATGTTGACTTGCGGTCCACACGATCACCAGCATAGTCAGAGTCAGAATATCCAATGAGATCAAAAGCCGAGCCCTTGGGGTACCATAATCCAAGTGTTGGTGTGTGCGCTAGATATCGAAGAATATGTTTCACAGCCTTATGGTGTGATTCCTTCGGTGTAGCTTGAAATCGGGCACACATGCAAACACTAAGCATAATATCTAGCCCAGATGCACATAAATACAATAAAGAACCAATCATGGAGTGATATACCTTTCGATCGAAGTCAATACCATTTTCATCAGTGCACAGATGGCCATTTGTGGGCATCGGAATTTTGACGCCTTTGCAATCTTGCATGCCGAATTTCCTCAGTACATCCTTGAGGTATTTCTCCTGAGATATGAATATGCCATTGCGCTGTTGACGAATTTGAAGACCTAAGAAGAATTTCAACTCTCCCATCATAGACATTTGATATTCTTCACTCATCATATAGGCAAATTCATCACTATAACGTTGGTCGGTACAGCCAAAGATAATATCATCAACATATATTTGGCACACAAACAATTCACCATCATAAGATTTAGTGAAAAGAGTAGGGTCGAGTGAACCGGGTTTGAAGCCTTTCTTCATGAGGAATTCCTTCAAAGTATCATACCACGCCCGAGGGGCCTGCTTGAGGCCATAGAGAGCCTTATTGAGTCTGAAGACTTTGTCAGGATTCTTTGGATCTTCAAAACCTCGGGGTTGAGCAACATATACTTCTTCCTCAAGCTTACCATTGAGGAATGCACTTTTCACATCCATTTGATATAAAGTGATATCATGATGGTTAGCATAAGCAAGTAATATGCGAATAGTTTCAAGTCTAGCAACAGGTGCAAAAGTTTCATCGAAATCAATTCCTTCAACCTGTGTGTAGCCATGAGCTACAAGCCGTGCCTTACTCCTCACCACAAGGCCATTTTCATCTTGCTTGTTGCGGTAGATCCACTTTGTGCCAATGATATTGTGTTTGCGAGGATCTGGACAATTGACCAGTTCCCAGACGTTGTTGAGCTCGAACTGATGTAATTCTTCTTGCATGGCCTGAATCCACTCAGGCTCCAGAAATGCTTCATCTACCTTAGTGGGCTCTGTGATAGAGATAAAATCATAGTGCCCACAAAAGTTAGATAAATGTGAAGCTTTTGAGCGTGTGAGAGGACCTGGTGCTTTAATGTCATCGATGATCTTTTCAACTTGCACTTCTTTTGCAACGCGAGGATGAGTGGGTTGTCGTCGAGGAATTTGATCAGCATTTTCTTCAGCACCATTTTCTTCAGCATTTTCTTCAGATGCATTAGCTCGACGTTCTTCATGTTCTGGAATGAATTCTTCAGCAGATTCTTCGGTAGGAATGACATCCTCAGTAGCCTTGAACTTGATTGTTTCCTCAGGTGCTGGTTCATCTATCACAAAGGGTAGGTGCTCTCTTTGCGAGCCATTAGTTTCATCGAACCGCACATCTACAGTTTCAACAACCTTGTGAAGAACGTTGTTGAATACTCTGTAGGTGTGTGAGTCCTTTCTGTAACCAAGCATAAAACCTTCATGTGCTTTCGGTGCAAATTTAGCATTGTGATGAGGATCTCTAATCCAACATTTAGCACCGAAGACTTTGAAATAACTCACATTGGGTTTCTTGTCAGTGAGGAGTTCATAGGTAGTCTTCTTGAAGAATTTGTGAAGATATACCATGTTGATGATGTGGCACGCAGTATAAATTGCCTCAATCCAGAAGTGACGAGGCGTCTTGTACTCATCAAGCATAGTGTGAGCCATCTCAACAAGAGTTCTATTATTGCGCTCCACGACACCATTCTGCTGAGGAGTGTAAGGAGCAGATAACTCATGAGTAATACCAAGTTCATCAAGATAGTCATCAAGACCAGAATTCTTGAACTCAGTTCCATTGTCACTTCTGATGTGCTTGATCTTCACACCAAAGTTGGTTGAAGCCCTCGAGGAAAATCGTTTGAAGACTTCCTGCACTTCATGTTTGTAAGTAACAATGTGTACCCATGTGTATCGAGAGTAATCATTAACAATAACAAAGCCATAGAGAGATGCATCATTTGTGACAGCTGAGTAATGGTTAGGACCAAAGAGGTCCATGTGAAGCAATTCGAATGGTCGAGTAGTGGTCATGATAGTCTTCGCTGGATGCTTAGCATTGGTCATCTTTCCAGCTTCACAAGCTCCACACAAGTGATCCTTGAGGAATTTGACATTCTCAATGCCAATGACATGCTTCTTCTTCGCAAGCGTGTGCAAATTCCTCATGCCTGCATGACCAAGTCGTCGATGCCATAGCCAACCTTTTGAAGCTTTTGCAAGTAGGCACACGGCTGGTTGCGGTCCTATAGAGAAATCAACAATATACAAGTCTCCTCTCCTAAAGCCTTCGAAGACTTTGGAATTGTCAGCTTCCATAACCACAACACAATGATACTTGCCAAAGACAACAACCATATCAAGATCACAAAGCATTGAGACAGACATGAGGTTTTATCCAAAGGACTCTACAAGCATGACTTTGTCCATGTGTCGACCCTTTGTGATCGCAACCTTACGTAGACCCAATACCTGACTTTTTCCCTTGTCAGCGAAGATGATATGCTTCAGATGCGATGGTGATAAAGGAGCATCCATCAATAGATTCTTGTCACCAGTCATATGATTTGTACATCCACTATCGAGGACCCACTCAGTGGCTTTGGGTTGATCATCCTGCAGATGAATTAGTGCAGCTTACGAACTTCATATACTTCATCAGTGAAGAATATGACATCACAATTCATCAGACCAATTTCATCAAGCAATGCAATAGTTAAAACAGTATGAGGACGTGAGAAATGAAAGTTCATTTCTTCATGATTAGCCTGCGTCCTTTCAGGCACCTTTCAGGTCTCCAGCAAATTCTTCAGACGTTTGAGTACGTCTGGAGACCTGACCCTGCAGAAGAATTAGTTCTTTTTCTTCACCACCCACATCTGAAGGCGTGGCAAAGAGTTCATCACTCTGTGAGCTCCATACGAGAAAGGTGGCATAGAAGCCAATCCATTTCGTTTCACATAAGAGGAGTTAGGGTAAGCATATGAATAAGCAGAGAAATTCTTCGAGGACTTATGAACATAATGCTTAGAGGAATAATGCTCATATTCATAGCCCTTAGCTCTTCCCTGCGAAACAGAGTTGTTAGCACGATGATGTTCATATGAGGACTTTGATCCTTTTGAGGAATTTGATCCATGTGAGGAATTTGGTCCGTATGAGGACTTGGATCCATATGAAGAATTTGGTCCATATGAAGAATTTGATCTGGGGTTCCTATTCTTCACAGGTGGTGTCATGAGGACATTCACGTGAAGACTTTCAAGGCACCTTTTGGGAACCCAGATTTTCTTCATAGGAGAACCGTTCCTGCAGTTAGTGCCAACATATCTAGCAAATACTTCACCATTCTGATTTTTAAATAGTTTATAGTTGGAGTCAAATGACTCATCAGAAGAATGAGAAGATTCACATGTAAAGCCAGATAAATTAGATGGATCAACTGGAGGTCCCTTTGCAGCAACCCATGAGGTTTTGGGGTACTGCTCACGCTTCCAATATGTACCATCAGCATTGAGTTTCCTCTCAAAGGCAATACCCTCTTTCCTAGGGTTCCTGTTGAGGATCTGCTTTTTAAGCACATCACAAAGAGTCTGATGCCCTTTGAGGCTTTTGTACATGCCTGTCATGCACAATTCCTTCAGCCCTGCATCGTCAGTGATACTAGCAATGTCCTCAAATGAGGAATTAGTGATAGCAGAGACAGTTGAAGAATTTGTAGCATTAGAAGCATTTGAACATTCAGGTGAAGAATTAGCAGATTCACGTTCAATGCATTTCAAACATGGAGGAACAAATTCTTCCTGAGCAGCGCTGATTTGTTGAGAAAGTAATGAATCGCGCTCCTTCTGAAGATCTTCATAACTCACTCTTAGCTTTTCAAGATCTTGCTTTCTTTGAAGAAATTCATAAGAAAGCTTCTCATGATCAGATAAGAGAGTGTTATGATGACCCTGAAGGTTGTCAAACCTAGTCTGAAGTCTCTGAAGATTTTCAGTCAAGGTTTTAGTGCGATCCATTTCTTCACCCAACATATCATCGCTTTTGTCTAGCATGCTTTGAACCTTTTCGAAAGCCCTTTGTTGTTTCACAGCAATCTTAGCAAGTTTAGAGTAGCTGGGCTTGAGGTTTTCATCAGATTCACTCTCACTTGATTCAGAGGAGGTATATTTGAGTACCTTGGCACCCTTTGCCATGAAGCAATAGGTGGGAGCGTAGTCATCATTGCCTTCATCAGCATTGTTGGTGAGGTCATTTTCTTCAGTGTTGAAGATAGACTTGCTGACGAATGCAGTAGCGAGGACTAGTCTCGCCACACCGGATTCGGAATCTTCAGATGCCTCCTCTTCCTCATTTTCTTCAGATTCAGCCTCAGAGTCCATTTCCTTGCCAATGAATGCCCGAGCCTTCTTGGAGCTGCTCTTCTTGTGAGATGAAGACTTTGAGGATTTTGATGATGAAGATTTTGAGGATTTCTTCTTTTTCTTCGCATCATCAGAACTGTAATCCTTGTATTTCTTCTTTGATTCCTTTTCCCACTGAGGACAATCTTGAATGTAGTGTCCGGGTTTCTTGCATTTGTGACAAAGCCTCTTCTTGTAGCCACTGGATGAGGAATCATTGCTCCTTGAGGGTCTTCCGAAGCGACCACGTCTTGAGAACTTCTGGAATTTCTTCATGAGCAGTGCTAGATCATGGCTCAGTTCTTCAGGGTCACCAAGGCTGCTGTCAGAGTCTTCATCTTCAGACTCAGAAACTGCCTTGGCCTTCAGTGCACGTGATTTGCCATAGCTCGAACCATATAGATCTCTCTTTTCAGCAAGCTGAAACTCATGAGTGTTTAGCCTTTCGAGGATATCAGCTGGATCAAGTGACTTGTAATCAGCACGTTCTTGTATCATCAATGCCAGAGTATCAAATGAGGAATCAAGCGATCTCAACAATTTCTTCACCACCTCATGGTCGGTGATGTCAGTGGCACCAAGCGCTTGAAGCTCATTTGAGATGTCAGTGAGGCGATCGAAGGTTTGTTGAACATTTTCATTGTCGAGTCTTTTGAAGCAGT